>NW_010286229.1:0-21911 GCF_000700745.2 Antrostomus carolinensis
ACATTCTGTGATTCTGTGATCCTGTAGTGAGACCGATTTTGTACCTGTGTTCAGTGATGGCAGGCAACACACAGAGCAAAGTGGCAGAAACAGCTCCATCTCCATAATGTGGTAGTCAGCTGACAAATGTTGCCAATTAGATGAGTAGTTTTTTTTCTCTTTGAGACAATATATTGGGGAAACATCTTCGTCCAATTTCCCCTTCTCCACCAGACCAGTTACAAAAGTTTTTGAGAATTTTGACTATTCTTGGTATACTCAAACCTGCATAAACATGCTGCTAGTTCTCCTAAATGTATGTGAGGTTTTAATGTATGTCAGACCCCTTCCGCTGCTGGAGTAACCCTGGCACCTGCTACCTCTGTGACAGATACTGCAGCTACTCCAACCCAATGTCTGTTATGGTTGCTTCAACCTTGGCTATAGACACTGCAGCCTCTCCAACCTCTACAGCAGGCAATGTGGCTACTCCAAGCCCTGTGACAGACACTGCAGCTGCTGCAACCCCATTGTCAAGAATTGCTGCAGGTAAACTAGAGAACCAACCCATGCTAGTATCAGTTGCCCCTGTATGGAAGAAATAGATGCTAAAGTCAGTACATTTACCCTGAACTAAAAGCTTGATACACATGCTACCAAAGGGATTCAGGTATATTTATTGTTAGTGTGTATTGCTAGATCTAACTCTGGGAACCCTCTTCCAGAGTAAGATGGATAAAGTAATTGCTAAGCAGTATGTAAAAGGTGAGTTATGTGCCAGAGAATGGGATCCATAAAGCTAAAACAAAGAGGATAAACACTGAAAATAGTCAGTGAAAGGCAATAATGGAGGGATGAGCTTGAAGTGTTTCCTTTTTCACAGATTTAATGCTTAAAAAGGGGATTTAATTTCCTGACCTGAAACTTGTTTCAATTCTATGTGTCTAAGGAATCTTGTGTTTTTACACTGGTTGCTTTTTAAACACAATGAGATGGTAGTTCAAATATTCAGTGTTTACATGATTATATTTCTTGTAATTAACATTGCTGTGGTTCTGAAGATCAAGTAATATGATACAGATAAAATCATTTGGAGGAGATTTAGATTGAAACCACAAATGGATGTGATAGTGCTTCCTTGAGTTTGAGGTATTCTAAAGATTCATTGTTGTGGTTTTGAAGATCAAGTAATATGATACAGGTAAAATCATTTGGAGGAGATTTAGAGTGAAACCACAAGTGGATGTGACAGTGCTTCCTTGAGTTTGAGGTATTCTAAAGAAGATAGATGAGAACAAAGTTCATCTTCTCACACTCAGGGTCTCACACTGAACAATATAAGATTATTTTTCTCAGAAGTGGAAGAGAATGCTCTGTTCTGCCTCCTGTTTTTCTGTCACTGTGTTTTTAAGTTATATCAGCTTTGAGATGATCTGATCATCCTTCATATTTTGCACGTTTTTTGTTCCTGAAATCATTTGAATTTTTGACCAGACATATTGTTTCTTTTGTCTTGATAGTTCTGATGGTTTAACCTTGACCAGTAGCTCAGCCACACACAGCCCTCCATTACTCTCCCACAGTGGGAAGTTGGAGAGAATCAAAAAGGTAAAAGTGAGAAAACTTTTGAGTTGAGATAAGGACAGTTTAATAGGTAAAGCAAAAGCCAGGCATGCAAGCAAAGAAAAATAAGGAATTCATTCACTACTTCCCATTGGCGGGCAGATGTTCAGCCATCTCCAGGAAAGCAAGGCTCCATCAGGTGTGTGGTGGTTTCATTTAGCTAGTACTTAGGAAGACAAAAGCCATCACTTCAAAGCATCCTCCTTCTTCCTCCAGCTTTTATTACTAAGCACCATGTTTTATGCTATGGAATATCCCTTTGGTAAATTTGGGTCAGCTGTCCCAGCTGTGTCCCCTCCCAACTTCATGTGCACCCCCAGCCTCCTTGCTGGCAGGGCAGTCTGAGAAGCAGAAAATGTTTTGAGGCTGTGCAAGCACTGCTCAGCAACAGCTAAAAAATCCTTGTGTTATCAACACTGTTTTCAACACAAATACAAAACATAACACCATACGAACCACTATGAAGAAAATTAACTCTATCCCAGCCAAAACCAGTTCAACAGTGATTTATTATTTCTGAAAAGCTGAGATAGTAACATTGTTCAAGCAGCCAGCAGAAGTCACTGATACAGGACATGTGATCTTTAATCTTTGTTATAGACAGAGGTCATTTCTAATAATAAATTTATCTTTTATGTGACAATGTAAAATACAGCTATGTAAAATGTAGCCATTTAGTCACCAGGGTGCCATAATATATTTACTAGTATAAATTCCAAAGGGAATTTTCATGAAAATTTTTAGACATGATTGATGATTAAAAACAAGAAAAACAGTTTATCAAAATTAAATCTGAAGAATCAATTGTTTCCTGTTCACTTTATAGGTTGTGTATTTACATAAACGAAGCTGAACTATTCTGTACTTGGATTGCCTGTTCCCAGGCTCTCTTCCCTCTCTACCAAGCTTTATTCTTGTCTTGACATATTGCAAGTCAGTAGGATGAGTAATTACTCAGTGAAGTGACAGTATTTCTTAAGCTCTACTTTTCAGTAATAGCATACATGAGACCGAGAAATCTAATGGAAAAAAAGTAAAACACATATCCATTTTGACAGAAACATAAATTTTACATTTAAAAAAACCCTAAGCTTGATAAGCTTGTGAGAAGACTTGTTTTTCACAAGCCAGAGATTAGTTTAACTTGAAATTGTTTTTTAGTAAACCTCATAAAAGAAAGGGAAACAAAAGGCTATTCTGTTTTTAAAGACACTTAAGAAGAGACAATAAGTATTTTAGAATATTCCCAAACCCTTAAATACAAATAAAAATAAATTCTAACTAAAGAAAAGAAAATATATTTTCAATACCAGGGACTTACAACATCAGACGTTAGAAACATCATCTTTCATATATGGTTGATAAAATTCTGCATAACAAACTAAAACTTCTCAAAAGTGTGGGTTTTTTTGTTTTGGTTTGTTTTTTTTCCCCGAGGAACCAATACACAACAAACTATGTCTGAAGATGAAGACGTATTGTTAAGCCCAATTACACTGAGGGGACACATAAACTCTGTAAGTCTGCCAGGTTCAGAGAAGACTTTGAGGCTGAAAGCAACACAAAGATGATGGATATGAGGTCACAGTGCCAGCTGTTATATGACAAGAATTTAAAAATAAAATCATACCTCAAATGACATTTATCCTTTATTTTTTTCCTTTGTTTTATTTTCACTGTTGTCAACCAGCTGAGCTCATAAAATTGAAATACTAGAGAATGACTCATTTGCATATTAGACAACAAAGCTAAAAATTACTTAAGTACCTGAGGTAAGTACCTGAGGTAAGTAACAGAGTAAATTTACCAATGAGTATGAATATTCTTTCTTTCATATGCATACTGCATTTAAATTTACTTCAGCAAAATATTTAAGAATGTCAGTCTAAAAGGCACATTACTCTCAAGCAAAAGTGTTTACAGTATTTTCTTCCGACACACAAATGCTTGCAATGCCTTCCCATAAATTAAAGATAGGGAAAAAAAAGGAAAAAAAAAAAAAGGTTTAGCCAGGTGAAATGAAAAAAAGGAGGTTTTTACTTTCTCTAAATTTATTGCTGGGTTTTGGTTTTTTTGTTTTGTTTTGTTTTTTTCTTTAAACAGAGGGGAAACAAAAAATGTAATGAAATATTAGACATGATTCTCAGTAATATTATTTTTCAATTTTAAATACATTAATCTCAGGTTTAGTAGTAAATTGCTGATGTTCAAAGAAACTTCACACAATGATTAGAGCACTCTGCTGTAGTGTCAAAAAAAATGTCTCCTTATAAATCTTCAGTCTTCTGGTTTTGACCACAGAATTAAAATTAGGCCCACCTGATCACCAAAATATTGTAACCCTTGGTTTATGGAACTAAAATTTAAAACAGTAATCAGTAGTTGCTTTTAATGCACTACATCTCTGTAGTATATCCAAAGCATTAAATCTGGACTGTATTTTTATGATTTGCAACCATAGGAATTATTTTCTCCGCTTAATCTAAACACATGAATAATTGCAGTCTAGTAGTCTTTGAATAGTTTGCTTCAAAACTGTTCTTTTAATTGATTATATTATTTGTCAGAAAGAAAGACAGTACTCAAAGTCCTAATCGTAGTCATACACACAAGGACATTCAACTAATGTTTAATTATTTACAGATGTTTAATGTGACTACTATCAGTGAATATTACCCTTTTCTATCAGCCTGGAAGATAGATACACCTGCAGTAGGAGTCCTTTAAGGCAATCTATCCATGTATATGCACATATATACTGAGAACTATTATAGAAACCTAAACCAGAGAAGTAATGGCATTAGATATCAAGGGATCTTTTTAGATACAATTTAATTTGGAAGAAAAATTACAAGTAGAGGCACTCTACACTTGAAACTTAGCTAGGATTTCCTGCTATCCATATGCGAGGTACTTTGGGGACTGTGAAGTGGCACGTTTTACTACGTTTGGGTTGCTCTCCTCAGGTAATGTCTGTGTCACTTAATCTTTCAAGTCTGAGGAAAGTTATATTCTCAGTTCAGGAAGACTGATCTTCCAGAGCATTAAAGATTTCCAGCTTCAGAGCTGATCTTCCAGGAAGTATTTTTCTAAGAAAAAAAAAGAAAAAAAGAAAAAAAAAAAAAAAGAAAAAAAGAAAAAAAAGAAAAAAGAAAAAAAGGAAAAAAGAAAAAAGAAAAAAAGGAAAAAAGAAAAAAGAAAAAAAAAAGAAAAAAATAATCTTAAGGTTCTGACAGTTATCATACAAAGCATTCATACTGCAAATATTCTTTTTCAATAACACCTCCCTCTTTCAATATCACACTGTAAATGAAAGCAAAAGAATTCCGAAAACTATCGGGAGGCAGGATTTTGGGGAAAGAAAAAAAAAAAATCAACCAAAAAAACAATAGGAAAAAAAAACAACCAAACAAACCAAAACTCCCCCCTGTGCAACTGATGTTACAGTTCTTCTGTACGTGCCTTTTTTGTAGTCTCATCTTCTGCCTGTGTGAGTCTGTGGCAAACTCCCACCAGTCTTTAATAAAAAAGGTCAGGGCTGAAGTCCTTTTCACCGTATAGGTTTCTTTGATAAAAAACCAACTAAGAATTCATATTAAAATGATTCCCTGATTCTGTGATTCTACGGGTCTAAGGTTTATTGAACATCTTTAAAGATTTATGTTAGAAACTTTCCTTTGTACACTTTAATCATAAATACTCCCACTATCCCATTACCAATCTCATCCCATTACCAATCACTTTCATCTGTGATTTTCTATGTATTTCACACAAAAAAAGCTTCAAATAGAATAAAATAGAAAGAAGATATAAAAATGATTTTGTAGTCAAAGGCTTTTACAAAAAAATCAATGTTAAAACAATTCAAATAGGATTAGTCTTAAAGCACTGAAAACAATCTGCATTAGAGAAATCTACAACTGAGAACTAAAAATAAATTTAAGGATACAGTTTTCAGGAGAACTTTGAAAAAATCTACTATTTCGCCCACAGCAACTTAATCTAAAAATTTAAACAAAGTCATTAAAAGGACAGCTTTCATAGTTTTAGTAATTTTCCCTCAAAGGATTGAGTCTTACAAATGTTTTCAGAAGAAATTCAGTGAGGTTTGGGAAATATCAGTGTACCTGAAGAATAATTTGCTTGCTTTTGCAATACCAAAGCACAAAGGTCTGTTCCTGCAGACTGAAAAGTGAAAGATTAAAGTGAGATGTGGAAATTAAACCCTTAACTGAGTTCATATGTGGAGTGATATATGGGTACAGTGGGAAATTAATACAGAAGATATGCCAGAAATACAGGACAACCCGTTTAAAACCCTACCTCAGAATTATATTACGTATTATTTCTTGTTATATGCTTGTGAGGACCATAATTTTAACACACTCAACTAAAGTATATTTCAGTAAACCCGTCTCATGTCACTAAGCAAATAGTATACTTGCCATGTTAACGTGTTCTTTATTATACTCTTCAAGTTTTCTCCTCACATTATTCTTAGCATTTATGTTAACTTCTGAGATTATTCGTTTGTTGTAATCTTTGAACAGAAATTACTTTAGTTACTTGTAAACGTGTGAGAATTATATTTAAATTCAGTTTATATAAATCTTATATCTTATAGGACACCTTATGCTGTATTAATAAAAATGATTTCACAATGTGGTGTCTCATACATAAATTTAGGCATGTGAGTGTTTTTTGTTGTTTTTTTTTGTTTGGGTTTTTTTGTTTGTTTAGGACAGCTAATCTATGTATAATCCTTTCTTGAAATTAAATTCTGGTATTATGTGACAGGATCATGTTTGGAATTAACATACATCTTGATATAGGCAAACCAAATGATTACTGCAGTCTTCTGATCCATTTTAATGTTCACACTTATTAACAAAGATTTACACATAAAGCAACCACTATCACTCATTTGGTGAGGATTAATTCACCAAAGATAATACAAAGCACAGTGGCAGTGAATTGACATTGCTAAGTTTTTAGGGTACAGTTCATCTAACTATTTAAAGGTAGACTTCCTGATAAAGCTACCATCTTGCAGATAAATTTAATGAAATCAGGAATAAATGTTTAAGGCATGAACTGTAAGTACAAGTTATGAGTATCTTGGTTCAGTTATCTGCAATGTTTAGTAGTATGGAGGTTCTGAAAGTAGGTGATAACCTTTATTGTATTTTGAAGTCTAATTTATGTAGAAAAACATAGTCTATACATTAATGACTATTTTATCAGTGGCCTTGTTCGTAATATGTTAGAACTATCTTCTGAAAAAATGAAAAAGATGAGGTTTGTAGTATTGCAGAAGTATTATATTGTCATAGAGTATGCTGACTTGTTCAAGTTGATTTAGACTGGATATTAGGAAGAATTTCTTTACTGAAAGAGTTCTCGAGCATTGGAACAGGTTGTCCAGGACAGTGGTGTAGTCCCCACCCCTGGAGGTATTTAAGAGTCGTCTAGACATAGTGTGTGGGGACATGGTTTAGTCAGGGACTTGTCAGTATCACTTTAATGATTGGACTTGATCGTAAAGGTCTTTTCCAATCTAGGCAATACCATGATTCTGTGATTTCAGGACAATGCAATTTATTAACTGTTTCAGGTAGGAAAAGAAATACACATTTCCTAGAAAACACTTTGAAATTGTAGATTATCACCAATTTTGGTAGGTAATTGTCCAGAATAGAAAGTTCTGTTTTATCCTGACAACAAACTCTGTGAGAGTAAATGAAGACTTTTAAAGATGGGATGGATCAGTAATTAAAATACTCTTAGACCTTAGAAACATAATTTTAAGGCTTGCTTTATTACAGATTTGTGATTAGAGACTATCTGGGATTACAAGAATTAATGTTTCTGAATCAGATTAGGTTTTTTCTTTTTTTTCTTTTTCTTTTTTTTTTTTTTAATCAGGATTTGGTTTAATTCCATATAGATTTTTACTTCATTCAAATGAAAATATATAATTTAATAACTCATTAAGTTGTTCTGCAATATTAACATTATGTAAACTTTGCCATTTTCTCTCACAAAAATTAATAGCTATTTCTAGTAGCTAGCAGACTATCTTCAGAGGAGTTTATTTGTAAATTAACTATTTTACTGCTAAAATCTTTTTTTCCCTGGTAAAATACTTACCCACAATCACAGAGACATTAGTATTTATGAGTTTATGCGATCATGTGGCCGTTGAATTATAACTCTTTAGCCTTTTCAGGTAGGAATTTTTTTTTCAAGCTTCAAGTTATTTAAATAAAATGTTGTCATGGTTTCTGTTGTCCTGGTTTTGCTAGGATAGAGTTAATTTTCTTCTTAGTAGCTAGAATAGCTGTTTTGTTATAAGAAGAATGATTGGCTTGGCCTTGGCCAGCGGCGGGTCCGTTCATGGAGCCGGCTGGCATTGGCTGTGTCGGGTCGGACATGGGGGAAGCTTCTGGCAGCTTCTCACAGAAGCCACCCCATGTCCCCCCCTGCTACCAAAACCTTTCCATGCAAACCCAATACAGTGGGGTAGGCTGCGCATATGTTGGCGGGTGGTGAGCAACTGAACTGTACATCACCAATTTGTATATTCTGTTATTACTGTTATTATCATTATTATTTTATTTCAATTAGTAAATAGTTTTTATCTCAACTCGTGAGTTTCCTTGCCCTTCTCTCCCTTACCTCCAGGGCAGGGTGAGAAAGCGACTGTGTTTGTCTGCAAGCCAAAGGAGTGAAACCACCACAATTGCCTTATAGCACACTTCTCAGGTGCTGGACTTTGCATTTATCTTTTCATAAGATTCCTATTGATGAATTTTTACAGCCCTTTTAGGGTCCTCTGAATGACAGCTCTGCCCTTCAATAAATTGACGCATAACCTGCAGCTTGATGTCATCTGCAAGCTTGATGTCAGTGCACTCTTTTGCCTCCTATGGATCTTTGATAATAATGTTAAACAGGACAGGTAACAGGATAGAGCCCTACCACACCCCACTTGATTTGAAAATCATAATTTTATTTCTATTCTATTTGATATTTTATGTAAATTACATTTATTTTACTTTTAGCTTTTTTGGCAAATTAAATTATTTCTTCAGGAAAAAAATAAATGGGAAAACACATAGATATAAAATTGCATAACTTTTTTTTTTTTTTTTCTTATTTAAATATGTGAATGTCCTTCTGTTCTGACATTTTAACCACAGAAACAGATAGCTGGAAATGGTTATAGTAGGCAATGAGCTTCTATAAATACAAAAGACATATATAATATAACTGAATACTTCTGTTTCCTCTCTGGATTCACATTCATAATTGTCTTGGGGGGAAAAAAAAAAAAAAGAAATGAATGTTTTATTTTTCCTTGCAACTTGTCCGTATTTATTAAATGCAATCAGCATTTCTAGGTGATATTTTTTGTGGTTCAAATAGCAGAAGAATTGTTAAGTGTGTTTACCCTTATTTGTTAAGAATGTTGATCCTTATTTCTAATGTGAATTATAAATAAATAAATTGTTTATAGTCTTGTGTTTTAAAAAATTCTTAACACTTCCAGTTAAATATTGTGTGTGTGTGTTTATATTTAAATATAAATGTACATATGCATGTATATATTCACACTAAATATGTACCACAAAATTTATTTTGGAGGTCATAATGAGGTGCAATACATTTTTATATTGACTTTCTCTATAATTGTAGAGCTGTAATTGTAGGCAATGAAATAAAATCCTGTTGCGGAGCAGGTGTTACTAGGTTTTATGAGTTTATTTTATGCAAACATAAAATAGATAAAACTCTGGATTTATCTAAACCACAGACTTGAATTTCCTCTGGTTTACCTACATTCATTGCACAGGGAATGTATTGTCGGCTCAATTACTCGTGCTCGTACAGAAATAATCAGGAGGTAAATTTAATTTAAAATTTATGGGGAGCCAGCATGCTTCTGAATCCCGAGGCCTAGATACGTAGCCTGGCAGGTAGCAACAGTGTACTTCATTCAGTTCTAAGCACCCAGAAGAATCCTCCATCTCCACTCTATGCCTGCTTTCTGTGGAGAAGAAATCCAAGTCTGTGGTTCAGATGAGAGCTATGGTGTCATCATTGGGTGCTGGTAGGACTTATCATAGATTAATAGCTTAGTGAATACATACCAAAGTCTCCAAATCCTTTTTTCTGGATCGCAGATCACTTTGCATATTTTCAAACCAGGGCTTCCTAAGATAAAGTGTGTCATACCTATGAAAAGCCCTCTGTTCTATCTGTCTGCCTTTTTGCTTCTACTTGGAAGCTTTTGATTGCAAAAATTTAGATAACAGATATCTAAAAAAAAAAAATTATCTTTTAAAAATAACAATAAGATTAAAAAACTTGAAACATTAAAAATTATATTTTCAGTAAAGAAATTGTCAGCTCTGGAAATATTTTCCTATTAGACAGAAATTAATAACATTCTGCTGGTTGGCTAGATCAATCATGGATTGACTAGAGGGGAATATAAGGACATAGAAAACACAGAACAATGCATCCCTAAATACTTTTCTCACTTTCAACAGTTTGCAGTTTAGGGACTTCTTAAATTAAAATATCTTTGTATTTAGTAGACAACAGTGAATTTATGCTAATTTCCCAGACCCTTTTTATGTCCATGTGGAATTTTAGTCTTTGCAGTACCCTGTGGCTAAGTTGTTAATGAATTAACTTTGTATTGTATTGACAAATATCACCTTCTGTTTATTCTGAAACTTCCAGTTGCCAGTTTCCTCCAAACCCAAATTTAATTTCTTGGGAGTGCCATTCTACTGTAGTAATTTTCACTTGATTTTGTTATTCTGAACCACTGTAATAATCTCCTTGACAAAAGAGGTGAAAAAAGAAACAGGAGGAATTATTATTGAAGAGGAATTAAATATTCTAAGCAAAGCACTCTCTTTGGGAAAAAAAAATCATCTGAAATATGATTTTGGCCACTGGTTCAACTATTTTTAATATGATACTCCTCTCAAAGAGATTTTAAAAAAGCAAACAGCATGAATGACTATTATGAGATTTGCCTTTCTAGTGCTTTTCATTAATAGTAAAAAAATATTTTTTGAGTAAAGAACTACAGGTGCTACAAATTTGAAACAATAACTTTTGTTTAAGAGATAAGTGAAGACTCCTCTTGATTATATTTGGATCAAAGGTTTAGGAAAACTCTTAGGCAACAAAATTTAGAAATGTAATCATACTTTAAAGTTATTTTAAGTGCATATTCAGATGACTGTTATCAATAGCACTGTATAGTTGTTTGGGGTTTTTTTGTTTGTTTGGTTGGTTTTCTAATTGAAGGCAATATTTAATAATTATTGTGATAGTCTGTATCTTCCACTCAGTTACATATTCAATTACATAAATATTTTGAATTGTGGAGGTGTACAAAGCCAATTCAATTATAAAACAACTTTGGTCAAATAGTCCTTCAGATGAATAATTGCCAAGTTCAGTAAGAATGTATTTCTGTTCTTGAGGTGTCTGAAATTACTCTTATGATCAGAAGAATATCTGCAGCAAAATATTTGTCATGATAGAGCTGCTAAGAATAGTTATTACAGTTTTGGTAAGAGAGAAGGTAGGCTCCATTTTGACTTGTACTGACTGTGGAATACAGTTGTCTGGAATAATCTGCATGAAAGTACAAGGGACACTCTACCCTGCATGGCTGCAGTAACAAGCTTAAATTCTGATACTGTAGAGATATTCTCTTCAATATTTTTTCTGACCTATCTGTTCTAGATATGCCAAGGAAACCATAAGAAACTAAATTTGTTAGATTAAAGCAGGCATTCAAATAATTATTTATTACCTTAAAATTATGATGTTTTACTGCTACTGAATTATAATATGTTCTTGTTCATAATAAACTACTGGTATAGAAGTATATCAACTGCAGAAGGGAACAGCGGGTAGGAAAAGGTAACTTTTTTCTCCTTTCAGATCTTGATTCTTGCTGGTTTGAAACATCATGACTACATGAACTACTCAGGAAAGATATCTTATGTAGAAAATAATTTTGTTAGCTAAGGAATACTGAACAGGCAAAAATTGCTGTTGCACATTAGTTTAGGAGAAGGCATTACTAATCTAAGGACAACACTGCAAAAAAATCCCAGGTGCTTATCAGCAAATTCAATTACAGTAACAAAAAATGGTTTATAAATGCAAAGCTAAGAAGGAGTTTATATCACTCAGGTGATTTTTTTCATAGTTGCCTTTTCATGGATCTTTAGCTGAATTTGACGGCATAGGAGTAAAAGGAAACATCAAGTATTCATAGGCAGACCACAGATATTAAAAATAATGAAATTGCTCTGCATATAGTAGCTTACCCAGCAGATTGTCAGAGCATGTGCTCTCATTAGGATGTCTGTTTGAAGATTAGACTCCTGGCATAATGTAAAAATGGAATATCCAGGTGATGGAGGTTAGACAAAGGTATTTATCGTTATACTAAACTGTTTTCTAAAGAACTGTGAAGTCTATAGATCTTGTGTAAAATGTATGTACTGAGAGTTATTTTAGACTGTTTTCAGACACACTTTTTGAGTCTTCTTTAAACTAACCATTGATTTGCACTCTGTGTTAATAGAAATTTTGGAGAAAGCAGAAAAAAAAATAGTGAAAGTAAGTTGAACATTTTGGGAATTGTGATACTGATTTGTATGCATTTGAGTTGATTTACAGCCTGCTGGCACAAAAAATGGCTCTTTCTATCATTTACTTTTTCTTCCTAGGAAAGTCAGTTTCTAAAACTATACCAGAATTATACAGTGTGTGGAAAGGATAAACCTATTAGTTATATAAAATAATTAAACTGATAGCTATGAGAGAGGGAGGGAGGAAAGAAGGTGAAGGGGAAGAAGGAATGAAGAGGGAGGAAGAGAGAGTACGGGAAGAAGGGAGGAAGGAAAGAAGGAAGCAAAAAAGAAAGAAAGAAAGAGAGAAAGAAAGAGAGAAAGAAAGAGAGAAAGAAAGAGAGAAAGAAAGAGAGAAAGAAAGAGAGAAAGAAAGAGAGAAAGAAAGAGAGAAAGAAAGAGAGAAAGAAAGAGAGAAAGAGGAGACAGAAAATAAATAACGAGAAAAAAAAAAAGGATGAATACACAGGACTGGCTTTCTCAAGCTGAAGTCTAAGACACGATAAATGGTGCCTTACTGGGATCCCTTTTCTTATAACATGGTGACACTTATCTTAGATGCCTCCCACCATTACTGCCAAGAAACTTGTCCCTTTATCCACTGAAAATGCATGTGCACAGCCTGATCCTCACTGTGGTAGGTCACAGATACCCTGACAGTAACAGTAACCTAGAGAGCCCATTAAGAACACCATGCAAGAAAAAAAGAGGATTTTTTTTTTTTTTAATAAAAAAGGAAACTAGATGGACCGTGAAAAAAAAGGGAAGCAAAAAAAAGCTAAAACATTAATTTTTGCTGTGAATTTAATGCAACATTTTTTCCCGATAAAGTTTTTGCTTAAAAGCCCTGTATGCTAAACATTGTTCTGTCAGAAGTATTACATGAATAGACTCTAATTAAGTATTTTTACCTCTTTAAATTATGTGGTACATTTTCATTGAATCCATGACAAGTCAGCAACATAACTCCCCTGTACATGAATTTATATTATTAAATCTCTTAGCTGCCACTTGAGTATCTAATATTTACTGTATGTTTAATTTTTTTTATTGGTTGGGTTTTCAGTTTGCTTTGTACAAAAGCTCCAAGCAGTAACAAGAAATAAACTACCTCTTGCAAATAAACATCTACCTGACTGGTGTGTTCTAAAGTTAATTTATATTCTGATTCTTCCCTGAGTAAATAAATGTAGATGAAATCTTTGTAATAGGTTTCAAACAAACAAACAGACAAACCAACCCAAAGTAACTTCTGCATGTCTTCATTCAATTTATAAATTAATTCCATTTGCTAAGTTTTACCTTAAGAGTAATCAGGTGATGTTTAACATGGGAAGTGTATCCGTGGGTAGCTGTGTTTAAAAAGTCACTCTGTCAATATATGCACAAAACCATTGATGTTTTGGACCAGAGAAATGGATTTATCTTGCTCTAGGAGTTTGTGGTTTTTTGTTTTTTTTCCTTTGAGTGATATAAGAGATGACATATATTCTAATTGTTTGTTCACAAAAAATAATGTTCTTTTCTTTTTAAAGGGTATAGATGGACTGCAGAGAATAAGGTTTCCTATTTGTCTTTTCCTGTTGCATTCTGGGTCAGGTGGAAGTGCTTGCAAAGAGCAGAATGTTGTGCTTTCACTGGAAGTAAAGAAGTCTTTTCAGGGTAATACAGAGACACAACAGGAATTCATAACAGTTTCACTACTGAGGATATCAGTGAGAAAATACAGACACAAGTCCCTTCCTAAAGAAAAACCTTGATTGTACTATGCAAAGTATATTGAAAACCACAAAGCAAATAAAAGGTCTTTTAGAGCAAGACTGGAAGAAAACATTCAACATAGCAGGACACAGAAAGCAGAGTAGAGATTTGATAATAAACTCTTTAATCCTCATATTGTCTTATTATATGAGTATGAACTTTCTCATTGCCCTAGTTTGTGTTCAAATAAAACTTGTCATTAGGAGGTCAAAGGTCTTTCTGATGTTCTTGTAGTGCATGATTATTAGCTTTTTAGTTCAGATAATAGGTTGCCCTTTGAAGCAAATCTTCCAATATTTCCTCTTGCTATATTTTTTCAACAACATAAATCAGTCTTAGACAATATAAAGAGGATTTCTATTGGATGAACCCTAAGCAAAAGATGCTATCTTGTATTGCTCTTAATGTGCTGTATTGCTAATGGTCAGTTAGTCTGTGGCATCCACCTAGAATTACTTTATTACACACACTTTAAAAAAAAAAAGAAAAAAAAAAGAAAAAAAAGGGGTAATACAGACACAGTCATAAAAATAAATTATTTCTCCTTAAACATCCACTCCTATTGGGACATACATTGACTGAGAATGCTTGCTCTAAGGAAAGAGGGTACAAGGAGATTCACTTCAAAATGATGACCAAGTAAGAATCCCATCTTACGCCAGTCCACTTATTCAGAAAATCAGGATCAAAGAGAAATGAGAAGAGAATGTCTGTCAAAACTTCAGCTGTTTATTTCAAAGTCCTGTGTCTCAGCCGAAATACACCTCCAAATATTTTTAGCTGAAGTGATACATTTGTCCTCAAAGTGGTAGAAGACTATGCATTTTATGCTGTTATACTCTCTGGTAATAAAACAGGTAAGTAACTACAATCTTAACATACTAGAGGGTGTTTAACCAAAGCATCAAAGACTTGAATCTGTAAACCAGGATAATTCTTGCAAAATAATTACATCTATTGTGACCTCATAGAATGTGTTGGAAAGGACCTTAAAGATCATCTAGTTCCAACTCCCTACCATGAGCAGGGACACCTTCCACTAGACCAGGCTGCTCACGGCCCCATCCAACCTGACCTTGAACACTTCCAGGGAGGGGGCAGCCACAGCTTCTCTGGGCAACCGGTTCCAGTGCCTCACCACCCTTACAGTAAAAATATTTCTTCCTAATATCTAATAAAAAATTACCTTCTTCCAGTTTAAAACCATTACCCCTCATCCTATCACTACACTACCCAATAAAAAGTCTGTCCCCATCTTTCTTAGAGCCCCCCTTTAAGTAACTGGAAGGCTGCTATAAGGTCTCCATGGAGCCTTCCCTTCTCTAGGCTAAAAAAACCCAAAACTTTCTGTCTGTCCTCATAGAGGAGGTGCTCCAGCCCTCTGATCACCTTTGTGGCTCTTCTCAAAAATAATTATAACTTATTATTAACTATGATACTTTTCAGTAGTTAATTGCAACTGTAACTGTCACATACTCACAGAGGTTGGAAGGGACCTCCAATATCTGTTTGAAGACAAATCGTGTAGTCTAACAAATTTTAAAACATGGTTTGAGATAGACTCTCATATAAACTTTATTTTTGAGGTAAACTACATATAAATTTCAAGATTATTCAGAAAGAGGAAATGCTGAAGCACCTTAGGTCAAATTCATCTCACCTAACTTCATACTGAGGAACAATCTGCCAATTGATTAGAAGTAGGTAGTGTCAGATGTGCCCATTTCTCTATTAAAAGCATTAGCTAACACTGGGTCATACATAGATGGTTTCTAGAAAAAAGAGAAGAGAGATAAAAAATTAGAAAAAATAAAAATGGAAACTGAGCACGGAGCAAAAACAGAAGCAACAATAATGACTAAAAATGGTGGAAACTCCTTGCTACCTTATCTTTTCACAGAATCACAGAATGTTAGGGATTGGAAGGGACCTCGAAAGATCATCTAGTCCAATTCCCCTGCCAGAGAAGGAACCTAAATGAGATCCCATAGTAAGGCGACCAGGCGGGTTTTGAATGTCTCCAGAGAAGGAGACTCCACAACCTCCCTGGGCAGCCTGTTCCAGTGCTCCATCATCCTCACTGTAAAGAAGTTCCTTCTGAAATTTAAGTGGAAACTTCTGTGTTCCAGCTTACATCCATTACCCCTTGTCTTATCATTGGGCATCACTGAGAAGAGCCTGGTTCCATCCTCGTGACATTCTCCCTTAACATATTTGTAAATATTAATGAGGTCTCCCCTCAGTCTCTCTCTTTCCACTCTCATATTAGGGATGTTGCATTTGTCATCATTCCACATTTTTATTTTTTTTCCCAGTGATAAAGCAGGGCCAAGTAGTTTCAGATTGTACACCACACTCATCTGTTTTTGCCCCAGCTGTACGGTGCTGTAATGTGTGTTATAAATACAATTGTGGATTTTCAGACTATACAAAATGGAAATTATTCTCCTATTCACTTCTAGACGTGGGTACACGTATGTTTGCATGAACAGTGCAGAGTCAGGGACAAATGGTCAGCTGGAAGAAAAAGATGGGTAGAATTTAGTTATTCCCAATTTTCTGCTGTGATATGGAGTAATAAATAAATAGTATTAAATTGAATGTAAATATTGAACTAGTAAAAAATAAGTATCTGGAAATGCTTGTAAGTTCAGCTCTGTAATTCTCGCCACAGACATATTTAACCAATATTTATTTTTTATTATTATATTTGCCTGGGGTTTTTTGTTTTGTTTTGGGGTTTTTTTGTTGTTGTTGTTGTTGTTTTTTCATGCCAGAAAAATAACTTTCAGTACTTTAGCCTAGCCTTTCTTCTGAAAGAAATACCTGTACGTTTTGGTTTAAAGTTAACATGCAGTCTTTGTGCTGAGATTTAAATTACTATTAATACTTTTGCCTAGAGGTTAGTTTCTGAAAAAAAAATCACATATACATAATACACTCTAATAAAATACCATGAACATATCTAGTACCATGGCTTGATGAAGTAAATAAGGATTTTATACTAGACTGTGTAAACTAACTTGCTTTTTGTCAATACCATTTCATACAAAAAGAAACAAGCTTAAAGTAATAAACCTGAACTACTTTTGATGCAAGAAAATCTATCACAAGGATTTATAGTGCTGCTATGTTTCAATAAACTCAGGAGTTAGCAATTTATAATCTTTTGATCTACTGAAAGCACTCTGGCGCAGATCAAAACAGCTAAACAAGAACTGCAGGGTACAAAAGTACTCCTTGCAGGAATTAATATAATAAAGAAGATACATCATAGAGCTTTATTAAATATTTTAATAAAATTTTTGGAAAGGTGAAAGACGATTCCCAAAGGTAGCATAATTGCTGTAGTAAAAACCAAAACAAAACAAATGTTGATTTATGTTTCAAGCTCAAAACTTTTGCATTTACGAAAAGGAAAATATGCATTAAGATCTGGAGTTTCATGAACAAGTATCTCGAGGACCATATATAGATTATAAACTGTGCTGCTTTAAAAACTATTATTAATTAACCAGGTCAATAACATATAGAAAGGATCTATAGTTGCACTTATGAGGGTATGTCTGCATTGTATCCAAATTACATATGTTTACACTGCCCACAGCCTCTCTAGATCAGACTGACTCCATACATTTGAGATACCCCATATACTGTCCATGCTTAAATTAAAGCAATTCTTAGTTTTGTAGGATGGTTTTGT
This sequence comes from Antrostomus carolinensis, assembly GCF_000700745.2. Classification (NCBI taxonomy): domain Eukaryota; kingdom Metazoa; phylum Chordata; class Aves; order Caprimulgiformes; family Caprimulgidae; genus Antrostomus; species Antrostomus carolinensis. The sequence goes on from NW_010286229.1 coordinate 17,740, forward strand.
TACAAGTGTTCAGGATGAGGGAAGGTCATTGCAAGCTTCATAGTGCTTGCAGGAAAACAAGAAACAGGAAAATACATTGTGTCATAAAGGATATTTGAACATTCCAAAAATGTTTCAACATTGCTTGAGCACTGAGTAATCTGGAAGGAAACAAACCAGTTGCTGTTTTATTCATATTCTTTAATAGGTGCCATTACTGGAGTGAACCGTTACCTGAAACACATGCGGGAAATAGTTGAGTAACTCCCAAAGACAGTCCAGAGGCAGTTAATACTTATGCAACCAAGAAACCAGGATCTGCGAGTGAACAAGAACAATATAGCTATAACTTAAAGACAACCTCACATTGGGCAATTCCTGTCAGTATCAAAGGGAATGTCTGGGAAGCAGGGTCTCCTTCCATATTACAAAATTAAACTGTGCTGTAGAGTGTTCTTGGAGGGAATGACATGTGTACACTACTACCTTCTCCAAAGCAAGTGTCCACATATGATAACTTTCCAATAAGCTTATTGAAAACTTCCTTAAGTCCATATATAGAAAGTTTTACTATATTTGATTTTGGTTGAATGCATATGTAAGGCTAAATCACCTAGTGGTCAACACCTTCCCAGAAGGGGACCAAGCAATGGTTTCCACTTGGCTGAAAGCCATTGCCAGAAGGAATGTGGTGACCCAGACAGAGTTCCCATACAAACATACAACTGTCCAGGTCTCTGGCTGCATGGAGTGCCCGAACCTGTCATTGATACTGGAGGGCAGCAGAGGCAACACTGGTGTGCAGTGTGACCAGGTGAATGATCCGCTGAGCATGGTGGCAGAGCTAAAAGAGGAGGTGGAGAGATTAAGGAGTATTAGGAAGTGTCAGAGGGAGATAGATTGGTGAAGCCACACCCTTCCATCCCTGTGAAAAATGCACCAGGGGGACACTCCACAAGTAGAAGAGGATCCCCTACTCTCTCACCATCAGGCTTGGGATAGCAGAAGAATCTCCATCCAGCCTACTTTGCCCTCCTGGGTGCCCTTGCACAACAGGTTTGAGGCTCTGGAACTTGAGGGACAGGAAAACAAGGATGAGGATGAAGATCCATCCAGGGGGTTGTCTAAGGTAAGTTGGTCATCCCCATGCCTCAAGACTGCCTATACCAAGAAAAAAAGAAGGGTAATTGTCATAAGCGACTCCCTTCTGAGAGGAACAGAGGGGCCAATATGCTGACCAGACCCTACCTGCAGGGAAGTCTGCTGCCTTCCTGGGGCCCAGGTCAAGGACATTACTAGGAGACTCCCCAGTCTGGTACAGCCCTCTGATTATTATCCACTCTCGGTTTTACAGGTTGGCAGTGATGAGGTTGCAGAGAAAAGTCCTAAGGCAATCAAAAGGGACTTCAGGGCACTGGGGTGATTGGTTGAAGGATTAGGAGCACAGGTAGTGTTTTCCTCAATCCCTTCAGTGGCAGAGAATACTAAAAGGAACAGAAAAACACACCTGATTAACCCATAGCTCAGAGGCTGGTGCCATCAATGGAATTTTGGGTTTTTTGGCCATAGGGAGGTTTACACAGCACCAGGTCTGATGGCAACAGTCTCAAAGGAGGAAAAAGATTCTCATTCATGAGCTGGTGGTTCTTATCAAGTGGGCTTTAAACTATATGTGAAGGGGGAAGAGAATAAAACCATGCTTACTAGAAGGTGACCCTAGGGGTAGTGTTGCAGAGTTGGGGGTGAAATCAATAGCCCAGCTCAAGTGCATCTACACCAATGCACACAGCATGGGCAACAAACAGGAGGAGCTGGAAGCCATTGTGCAGCAGGGCAGTTATGAACTGGTGGCCATCATAGAAACATGGTGGGATGACTCTCATGACTGGAGTGCTGCAATGGATGTCTATTAGCTCCTCAGAAGGGATAGGCAAGGAGGGAGAGTCAGTGGGGTAGCTCTGTATGTTAGGGAGTGTTTCTATTGTGTAGAGCTCAACGATTATGATGATAAGGTCAAGTGTTTATGGGTAAAGATAAGGAGAAAGGCCAACAAGGCAGCTGTTCTGCTGGGAGTTTGTTACAGACCACCCAACCAGGATGAAGAGGCAGATGAGGTATTCCACAAGAAGCTGGCAGAAGTCTCACAATCGGTAGCCCTGGTTTGTGGGGGACTTCAACTTACCAGATATCTGCTGGAAATACAACAAAACAGAGAGGAAACAGTCTAGAAAGTTCCTGGAGTGTGTGGAAGATGAAAACTTCCTGACACAGCTCGTAAGTGAGCCCATCAGGGGAGGTGCCTTGCTTGACCTGCTGTTTTCCATCAGAGAAGGACTGGTGGGAGATGTGGTGGTAGGAGGCTGTCTTGGGCAATCATGAAATGATAGAGTTTACTATTCTTGGTGAAGCAAGGAGGGCAGTCAGCAAAACCACTACCATGGACTTCTGGAGTGCAGACTTTGGCCTGTTCAGGACACTGGTTGAGAGAGTCCCTTGGGATTCAACCCTGAACTGCAAAGGAGTCCAGGAAGGCTGGATTTTCTTCAAGAAGAAAGTCTTAAAGATACAGGAGCAGGCTGTCCCCATGTACCATAAGATGAGCCAGCTGTGAAGACCAGCCTGGCTGAACAAGGAGCTTTGGCTGCAACTCAGGGAAAAAAGGAGAGTTTATGACCTTTGGAAGAGGGGACAGTCCACACAGGTTGACTACAAAGATGTTGTGAGGGTATGCAGGGAGAATATTAGAAAGTCCAAAGCCCAGCTAGAAATTAATCTGGCTTCTGCTGTTAAAGGCAACAATAAATCTTTCTATAAACACATTAGCAACAAAAGAAGGGCCAGGGAGAGCCTCCATCCTCTATTAGATGCAAGAAGAAACACGGTGACTACGAATGAGGAAAAGGCTGAGGTGCTTAATGCCACCTTTGCCTCAGTCTTTAGTAATAATTCCAGTTGTACTCTGGGAACCCAGACCCTTGAGCTAAAAGACAGCGATTGAGCAGAATGAACCCTCACAGAATCAGAGAATCACAGAATCACAGAATGTTAGGGATTGGAAGGGACCTCCAAAGATCATCTAGTCCAATCCCCCAGCTGGAGGAGGAACACCTAAATGAGATCACATAGTAAGGTGTCCAGGCAGGTTTTGAATGTCTCCAGAGAAGGAGACTCCACAACCTCCCTGGGTAACCTGTTCCAGTGCTCCGTCACCCTCACTGTAAAGAAGTTTCTTCTGAAGTTTAAGCAGTACCTTCTGTGTTGCAGCTTACACCCATTGCCCCTTGTCCTACCATTGGGCATCACTGAGAAGAGCATAATCCCTCCATAATTCAGGAGGAGATGGTCTGCAACCTGCTGCACCACATAAATGGGACTGGATGGAATCCATCCAAGAGTTCTGAGGGAGCTGGCAGAGGTGCTCACCAAGCCACTTTACATAATTTTTCAGCAGTCCTACCTGACTGGGGAGGTCCCAGACGATTGGAAGTTAGCCGATGTGAGGTTCATGTAAAAGAAGGGCCAGAAGGAAGATCTAGGAAACTACAGGCGTGTCACTTTCACTTCAGTGCCAGGTAAGCTGATGGAGCAGATCATCCTGAGTAGCATCAGAGAGTACATGTAGAACAACTAAATGATCAGGCCCTGGTAGCATGGGTTTATGAAAGGCAGGTCCTACTTAACTAGATCTCCTTCTACAACATGGTCACTCCCTTAGTGGATGAAGGAAAGGCTATGGATATTGTCTAGCTGGACTTTAGTAAAGCTTTTAACATCATTTCCCACAGCATTCTCCTGGAGAAACTGGCTGCTAATGGCTTGGATGGAAATATACTTTGCTGGGTAAAAAACTGTCTGATGGCCATGCCCAAAGAGTGGTGGTGAACGGAGTTAAATCCAGCTGAAGACCAGTTACAAGTGGTGTTCCCCAGGGCTCAGTACTGGGGCCAGTCCTGTTTAATGTCTTTATCAATGATCTGGATGAGGGGATTGAGTGCACCCTCAGTAAGTTTGAAAACAATACCAAGCTGGGTCGAAGTTTGATCTGCTTGAGGGTAGGGAGGCTCTGCAGAGGGATCTGGACAGAGTAAATTGATGGGCCAAGACCAATTGCATGATTTTCAATAAGGCCAAAATGTCAGGTTCTGCACTTTGGCCAAAACAGCCCCTGGCAGGGCTACAGGCCTGGGGAGGAG
>NW_010286229.1:22707-32812 GCF_000700745.2 Antrostomus carolinensis
GTTGGGGGGGAAGGGGGGGAACGGCTGTGTTGGCTGCTAGCCAGGGGCTAGCCCAGTGAAACTATCACAGGGCCCCTCGCTAGAGAAGGACATTGAGTTGCAGCAGCGTGTCCAGAGAAGAACAATGAAGCTGGAGAAGGGCCTAGAGCAAAAGTTTTATGAGGAGCAGCTGAGGGAACTTAGGTTGTTTAGCCTGGATAAAAGGAGGCTGAGGAGAGACCTTATTGCTCTCTACAACTACCTGAAAGGAAGGTGCAGAGAAGTGGGGGTTGGTCTGTTCAGCTAAGTAACAAATGATAGGACAAGAGGAAATGGCCTCAAGTTGCACCAAGGGAAGTTTAGACTGGATATTAGGAAGAATGTCTTTACTGAAAGGGCTATCAGACATTGGGACGGGTTGCCCAGGGCAGCGGTGGAGTCCCCATTCCTGGAGGTATTTAAGAGTCCGCTAGACATAGTGCTTAGGGAAATACTTTAGTCGAGGATTTGTCAGTGTTAGGTTAGTGATTAGACTTGATGATCTTAAAGGTCTTTTCTAATCTAGGCTTTTCTGTGATTCTGTGATTTAAAAGGTTGATAATAGAAAAACAAAGTATTCTATGGCCACAGTACTCTATCATAACTATTAGATCACTGCTGGTCAATTACTTGATTCATGTTTACCACATGCATCTTGCATCTCCTTCTTTTGTGAGCTTCACTCATTTTACTAAAGATTCTTGCTGCTCTTCTTAAAAGTACATAGGACAGAGAGTGCATGTCTTCATGATGTCTGGTTGACAATATCCAGGATGAAGACCAAATGAACAAGCACCTAAGGACAAATTCCAAGACAAATGAAAGGCATCTGAGCATGACCTGAGTCCATCAGGTCTAAGCAAATGACAAAAAGAAGATAAGAGGTACTTCCAAATAGCAAATACACAGTTTCCAGTCAATTATTTCTGTCCCTGTACAAATAATCTCATTCCTTCTAGGAATTAGATTTTTTTAAAAATCAAAAGGTCTAAAGAGGATCATTACCTGATCCTTACCAGGAATTTGTTAAATTATTATGAAATATTTGCTATCTGCCAGTCATAGCTACTGTTTTTATCTCTGTCTGGAGAATGATAGCATTCATTTTGTAACAGTAGTGGAGTACCCGTTGTCTGCCTTGCTACATCTCATCAGTGTCAAAAAACTTGTGTATACTCCTTTTTTTTTTTTTTTTTTTTTTTCTTGAAAACATTCTAAAATACTTGTCTAGAACAATATAATATTGTTCTCCATTTCTAAATAGTTAGTTAAGTCCAGTCCTACATCCATCTCTTAAACAAGTATGTTTTCCTACTGTGCATAACCAGGTCAGGTAAATTCTACAGTGTAAGTATGTTTCCTAAAAAATATTCTGGTATTGCTCCAGTTGATATAATTGAGACTGGCACACACATGTCATTTGGCATGTCAGAAATTTCCTTTTTAAAACTGCACTTGAGAGAACAATAATTTTAATGTCTAGTGATATGTTTAGACAAGCACATTCAATAAAAGATATTTGCCTTTTTTAAAAAAAAAGGGCTGTCATTTTTGTTTGTTTTTATGGAAAGATTATTTAACTTGATTCTCTGGTAGTTTATTTTTCCTCAGTCCTTTAGAAGCTAAATTCATACATCACAATTTATATAAATGTTGCAGTTTTGTACCACAAGTGCTAAACAAATTTCAAATTACAGTAATAGATTGTATCCACCAATGTGCTTTATTTCTTATTTAAAAAAAATGGAAATGAGAATAAAGAAAGTTGCATTACTGATTCATTTTCTTTACAAAATTTGCTATACCAGCTAATGTATAAATAAAAATATCCCATTTACAGTATTCTGAGCTTTTTTTATTATTATTTTTTGTTGTTGTTGGTTGGTTGTTTTTTTTAATGCATCTAAACCAGATCCAATGTTTTGGATATCAGTATATGCAAAGTATCAGCCATAAATCACAACTTAATTTATCTTCAAATCCCAAAATGTGTGAAAGCCTTTATTAGGTAGAGAACAGACTTTTTATTCAAAGTGCATACTCTTCTTCCATAGGTTAACATTTGCTGTGTAAGGAATGCTCAGTGCCTTTAATTTAAATTTTTATTTTTTTCAAACTCGAATGAAGACAATCTTTCTGGTTTTGTTCCTTTCAATGTTTTCTGTAGTGGTACAATATTTTTTCATAGTCAGTTACTGAAAAAGAATACAAAAGCTTTAAGATACAGAAACTGACACTAGTGGGCACTCTTAATCCATGGTACTTATGAAAACAATTATTCTGCAAAAAAAAGTCTTCTTAGTGCAAAGAGAGAAATTAATATCACAGCAAAAAAATTACTATGGGCAAATACTGAATAGCAATATGTTGTTAAGTTTTGAAAGCCCAGAGTCTGAGCAAGTGAGATGGCAGTTTGTCTATCACTTTCTTCATACTGTTTCATTATGCAAATGTCAATGTGAATAGTTTTCACCCGTATTATAGATGCTATTTGTATATCAGTATTAGAGAAACACTAAAGTGTTGAGAGAAGAGAGCAACTGAATAACTTTAGAGACATTGAATGAGTAAGAAAAGATATTATAACCAGTTATACCAGAACTTTTCCTTCTGCTTGCTAATGTACTTACCTAAAGTAAGATGAGGAATGATTCTGTGGCCTTGTGGAGCACCAGATTGATACTTGAGTCTAACAGTGATACCATCTTCAGCCCTAATTGTTTTTAAAGCTTTTACAAGTGTCCAGCAGTCAATTCTCCTCTGTAATTGTAATAGTGCTGTTTGTCATTTTCAGGATGTTTATGTGTTTTAGGAAGACTCTTCTAAATGTAATAAGCATAGCAAATAGGATCATATTTACCTTATGTACACCGTTCTGGAGGCTCAAGAAGTGCAAGACTGTAATGTTAAGCAGTAACACAGATATTTGTAGTTATTTATTGCAGTCATTTATTGCAGTAATATAGATGGAAGGTTGAAAGGGCTGAGACCCAAAGGTAAATGTGAGGAATAAATGGGGTGTGTATGACATTAGAATATAGTCAGAAGACATGTTCTAATAGTATTAAGAGAAGAAAATGTCTCTATTCCTTCTCATAAAAGGTAGCAGATTGAATCTTTATACAATGTTAGGTAGAAATTTAGTCCAAACCAAGCTCTTCATATTTCATGAATACTTTTGATTATAACTGTCTTGATGAGCTCTGCCTTTTATGCTGTTGGTTGGAGACTGACAAATTATCCTGGAAAAAAACTAGTCAAATCCTAACCCAATAGTCTGCTGTCAACAGCATGAGTTTATGCCAGGTATATGGCATCTGAGAGAAGCACTAGTAATGACAGACCAGTCATAGCCCATTGAAAGTATTCATCTACAAAACAGCAAACTCTAAATAAGAACGGTGAATTACCTGTGCAAAAGAGAAGTTAAGGAAAGAAGTAGGTTCCTATACCGCACTGGTGGGAAAGGAGATTTGAAAGATGGTCTCTTTTTCTAAGGAGGATAACAGATAGTGGGAACCAGAATGGGCTTTCATGAGGTGGGCTGAGCTGACAGAGTGACTCTGTGCTCTGAAAAAGGGATATCCTGCTCTTCCCCAAGGCTGCTGCTCAGGTCTCCTCTGTCCTTCTCCTTGCCTGACCACACACGACATAATTTCATTTTACTAGTTTTGCAGAAAGCTAATCCAACAGTTTTCTGACAGGCTAGTGAGCTGAACCAGCTTGCTCTCTGATCAAGTAAATGTCAGGTCCAGCAAAAACAAGGAGAAGAGCAAGATATTCATGAGTGCATAAAGGTAAGAAGTAGAGGCATGGAGCTTCTTCCTTTGCAGTAGCAGAGAACACTAGCTTAACTCAACCATCTTAATAAAGGCAATCTTATGAGAACAAGGGGAGAAAACATAAAAAGACTCCACCTCCCATTCTGATGTCCATACAAAAATCTTGACTATTCACAGTTTAAAAGTTAAGAAATGTGGTTACAGAATTCCCTTACTATATTTGTGTTTCTTACCTTCATGGAATGTTAAGTTTCCTTAAAGACTTCAGACAGTAGCTAGAGCTTTGCTATGCTTGGAACACTTTGTGAAAACAGACAAAGGAAGAAACAAACAGACAAACAAAATAAATATAGCTACTTCGTGAGACTGAAAGTTTGTTATCAGGTTTACATGACAAAAATGAACTGTATTGCTGATAAACCCATCCCTTTGGTGTTCTAATCAAAAAGAAGGCTTATATCACATAATACAGAACAGTAAAATCAGAGAATTAAAAAGGCTGTTTTCTTTCTGTTACTTCTCAAAATTATGAAGGTATTTGTTATATGGAATATTAGTCTTTGAAATGTCTCAAAGTGAATCACTGTTGACGAAGTCTTGTGACACACCCTCCCCCCCCCCCCAACACCACCAGTAGGAAGCATAACTTTTGAAATTCATAACAAGTAATTATGGTATGCTAATATTGAGTAAGGAAGTTGTTGGAGATAGGATAACCCCACTAATATTTCTATCACAGTAGACCTTGCTGTAGCTGCCTGTGTTACACCATAAAGTACTGACAATGGTGGAAACGTGGCCTGAGGATTCCAAAAGTGATACATATACACTGAAATATAGAAATCCCAACAGAGAGTGAAGTGTTGTGTCATGGGCTTGCTTCATTACTGTACTGCAGAAGTTTCTGACCCTATTGGAAGGGCTGCCTCAGAGAGTGCTTGTAAATCTGAGATAGGAATCTAATCTCTGTCCCTGAAGTACACAAAAATTCAGCTTTTATCTTCTATCTTGTTTAAATTTTACTTAAACTTATTAAATTACATCTTTCTTTAACAAATTATTTTACTTATTTTGAACAACTGTTAGGAAAGTCTCAAATTTATTTCTTGTACTGTGTTCCCCAGGACAAGAGAGACATGAAAATACTGAACAGAGTCTAGTAAAGGGCCACTGAGATGACTAAGGAACTGGAGCTTCTCAGATATGAGGAAAGGCTGAGAGAACTGAGACTGTTTAGCCTAGGGAAGAGAAGGCTTAAGGGGATGTCATCCAACTGTATAAATATCTGATGGGATGGTATAAAGAGGACAGAACTAGGCTCTCCTCAGTGGTGCCCAGTAACAGTAACAGGACCAGAAGCAACAGACACAAAGTGAGACACAGGAGACTATGCCTGAAGCTCAGGAACACTTTTTTAACATGATGGTGACTAAGCACTGGTACAGGTTGTCTATGGAGGTTGAGGAGTCTCCATCCTTGGAGATATTAAAAAGCTGCCTGGACATGGTCCTGGGAAACCAGCTCTAGGTGACCCTATTTGAGTCATGGTGTTGGACAAGATGACCTCCAGAGGCTCCTTCCAACCTCAACCATTCTGTGATTCTCATAACTATTGAACTACATCTATATAGCAAAGGTGTGGTATGATTTTGAAAGAAGTCACTGCTCCTATTAATGAGGGACATATATTACAGAGAAGACTTTGAATGAAGGTTAATACTGTAACAGAACACGAGTACATAGTGGCATAAATGTCGTAACTGGTACTCCTATTGTTGGAGACAAGGCTAATCTCGTATTTTTTCAAATTTTTGTTTTTAAAAATATGTTACACTATAAAATTAATTTTGCACAGGCATTTTTTTTTTTATTTCTTATAGCCCAAACATTGCCTTGATTAACTGATCAAAAATACTGTAATAAAAATAAGAATTTTCTGTTCTGTTTTATACCAAGGGAATTTGGACTGGTATAAAATTGATTACATTATGTAAATGAACTGTTGTGCAAATAATCCTGCATAATTGAATTTGTAACTATAAACTATAATTGTTTAAACAAATACATCTACACTACTTTCATAGAGTGTTGAATATAAAATAGCACTGATAAAAATTCTCATCTAACAAACATTTGAAAAAAATATAATTTGATACAATGCAGCGGTTTACATTTTTTTACGTTAATTTTTTCATAGAGTAGGAATTTCTCTGATCCTCATATGGAAAGGCCTTGCTGAAGTTTTATTTATGCTACATTCTTCGGGGGAAGGCAATTAGTTAGAATTAAATTAGAGAGCTAAATAAAAAATTAAATCTCTGTGAAAACCTATGGATTTGTCTTTTACCGTGTCACCTGAAGAAATGTAACCCTATTAAATAAGTAGTAAAAGGTTACTCTATATACTGGGAAAAGCTAGAATTAGTGCATTCTACATTGTTTCTAATAAGGAACTTATTTTGTAGTAACCTGAAATTCCAATTTATTCCAAAGTAAATAGGTAGGCAAGCAAGCAACACATTCATTAAGATATTCCCGTGTTGACTTTTTACTGTTACAGTCTTTTTACAGGCTGTTTCTTCATTTAACTTCTGGGATGTTTCTTACTTACTTGGGATCCCACAGGTCTTACTGCTGAGATTGTTTGACTGTGCAGAAATCCACATCAAACTTTAAAAAAACTACTGTATGAATCCCGTTTTTCTTGCAAACAAGGGAAGTAGAAGATGAGGGTTTGTACCCAGCTAGATCCCAACACAGTGTGCTTGAACTCAGAACCATTCTAATTACAGTACACTAAATATAGTTATATTGAGCATTAAATGAGTCTCTAAGTTATTCGCTGTTGTCTGCCCCTTCTGGTACGTTTTTTAGGATTCTGGCTTCCTGGAGCTTCTGGGAAGTTCTATCAGAAGTTAGAAGAAATTAACTTGCTTTCTATTGATTCAGGTTCAACATTATCCCAGTCCATGAAATAATGCAATTTAACTAGTTATTAAAAAAGGTCTGCCTGGTACAATTTGTACCAGTAGCTCTAATTACTTTTAATATTGACTTGACCTTTTGGGGAAATATTTTCTGAGAGAAACAAGGCCTTTACATTGCAAATACTACCATGTCTATTAGCAGTTCTTCAGTAGCACTGGTACTGATGCTGTGCAACTGAGTCCTAAACACACTGTCAGAAGCCAAGAAATTGTAACATCACTGTATGACATATATAATAAATATTTACATTCATTAAAAAAAAATATATATATAGTTCAACAACCTACCTTCACTGACCTTGCTGTCTGCAGAGTTGTTTCTCTCACAGATTCTCACTCTTCTCTCTGGCTGCAAAATACTACTGATTGGCTTGGCCATGGCCAGCAGTGTGTTGGTCTTGTAGCTGGCTGGTATTGGCTCTGTTGGACCCGGGGGAAGTTTCTGGCAGCTTCTCACAGAAGTCACCTCTATGTGACCCCCGCTACCAAACTCAGCCACACAAACTCGATCCACTTTATTTTCTTTTTAAGTTTGTGTCACTCACCTATGAAGCTTTATTTGTCAAAAAAGATTTAAACTTAAGGCTCTATGGAAACAATCAGGTATCAGATGGGATTTTATGGAATCTCTTTTCTACAGTTATTTAATTCTGGAGTAAAATTCTTAACTTAAACATATATAGAAAAATGCTGTGATACAATAAACTACATACAATGGGTAAGTTAAGTGCTGAGTAAGTTAACACAGATCTAAATTAAATATCTTCAGTTTTGTCATGCTCTGATACAGTTCAGAGCCAATGTTTTATATTCTTCTTATGTCTAAAAATCTTCAGTGAAAAAGTCCCCACAAAAGTCCTTCAAATTCATCCTCCTGCATGTATTCAAAACATCTCATTAGCATAATTCCCTGAAACAATGTTAATAATGTATCGACTGGAACCTGGGAACCAGTAGTTATGAGGTTGTTGATTATGTTTGGTTTTTACAGTTTCAGTAGACATTTGGAAACTAAGAGTGTCTTACACACAAAAAACACGATTATTTTGTGTAATGATTTTTTTTCCTGTGTGAAGTTTAAGAACAAAACTCTGTGAGTATAAAACACACAGGAGATCCAATTGTATTCCTGCTTCCACTGAAGTCAGAACAGAGAATGGCTATCAAGATACACACACACACACACACACAAAATATTTTTCAATAATATCCAATCAAGGATAATATTGAAGTGTTAGAGATGTAGAATTTCAAAAACATGTCTGAGTTTTATTTCTAATTATTTGCCATCATTCTAATTTTATCAACAGTATATCTCATTCCAGTTTAGCAGTGTCTGTTGGGCATTCTAAGACCATTTACCATCCTTTGAGCTGCATCCCCTGTCCTCAAATTTCTGTGGCTGAGAGGTTTTCTTGCCATTAATTGGGGAGCTATCTTTATCATTGCTATTTAGACTTCATATAAAGTTATGAGTTGTACCTGTAAACTCTTTTTTTTTTCCTTATCCCATATAACAAGTATTCTGAAAAACAGTTAAAGTTTCATAATTGTTCCTAATAGCCACTAAAGTACTGAAATCTTATGAAGAAGATGCAGTACCTAATTTATCTTTTTCTTTTTTCTTGTTTTTTTTTCTTTTTTTTAATAAATATATTTAGAAAGTAATTGGGGTGGGTTTCTTTCTTTTATATCAGTTTTTTTGGGGGTGTATTAATTTTAAATTTGTTTATGCCTCTATCATGAGTACATTTTGCTGCAGAGGAATGAAACAAAATATGCATCCTACTGCAGCACTGGAGAGAGGACATAACTTTTATGAGGGGTGCAACTTAAAATCTCAAAATGATCTTTCATTTCACAGACAAAAAAAACAGGTGGAAATAGTTGAGTTTCAGCAGGTTCATATAGCGACCAGTGCTAGCTGGACACTCTTTTTCAAATACACAAGGCTATAAACATCTGAATGTTTTTGCTGCTGAATAACTTCGTAAAAATTGCATGAACACTCTCACACTGAGTGCTTCTATGCAGAAATGTTTTTTTTAAAAATAATCCTCCTTTAAAAAAAAAAAAAGAAAAAAGAAAAATCAAGTTATCAGTACTCCTTTAGAATTGGCAAATATTAACATTTAAAAAATAGTTACAGCATTCCACTGAAAGGTGACTGCATGAGCCAGGGCTGGCCTCAAGATTGTTTCTGCAGCAATTGCTTAGTGCTCAGTAAAGAAGAGCAATTACTGATAAAACTCCCTCTTCCTATTAACATACACATATTGTTCTTGCTGAGTTCCAAAATTAAAGGCCTTTCACAAGTCCCTTGACTAGCTGCCTTCAGCTGGTACATGTATTTAACTAGAGTTGATAGTGAGAATGCAGCAAAGAAGGGTGCAAAGAATGCTTGTCATCATGTATTTCTTCCTACACTTCATGTATTCCTTAATCAGCAGCTATCGTTCATGCTACAAGGATGTAGAAGGATGCTTTTAAAGGGCTCTCATGAAAATACAGAGGCAAAAGTTTATTTTATCTGAGATTTTTGTTGACCTTTTCTGTTAAACTTGTAAGAAAGAGGGAGCTAATCTGATGCATGCTATTACTAAACTTTGGAATTGTTACGTGTGATTTTTGCATGTGACTAAGAGCCACATGTACAGTCAGAAAGAGTGCAGAAGTGAAACTGATTAGTGGAAATGAGCTCAAATAATGCCTACATATCTGAGATCTCTAAGATGGAAAGTGAAAAGCATGCAGGCTAAGATGTAAAGATACACACATCATGATATTAATAAATTCAGAGTCTAATTTCACAGAAAATAAAATACAGGAGCATGACTCTACAAGCATACATGTTTTTGTCACAGGATTGTTTAAAAATAGTTGCTGGTTAAACAGGATTTTTACTATGAAAAAGAATCATACCTTTAGTCAGCCCTTTGTTAACATATCAGCTCTCAATTTTGTTAGATAGGAGTGACATTCCTAAAAATTCCTCTGACAAAGGGGTTCCCCAAAACTGGAAGAACATCCAATTACAATTTAAAGAAGCTTACAATAAAGATAACTGACTAAAGACAGAAGTCTTTTAGGAGAAGCTAGGAGAAGAGAAATAAAGACTGTGTGTGAGAGAGGTAAAATGAGGGGGGCAATGGGGTGTCTCTTTTTGGCATGTATAAAGTAAGGATTACACCTGTGCTTAAGTACTGTGGTGAGTGGTGCTAAAGTCATTGGAGCTGGGCTTGGACCTGCTTGATTTACATCCTTTATTCTCTCCTCTCTCACTCCCCAGCTTTTTCCATGTGCAAATTCCATCTTTTT
>NW_010286230.1:0-43309 GCF_000700745.2 Antrostomus carolinensis
CTGGGCCGCTGCCGGCTGTTCTGCCCTTGGGGAGCGCAGGTCAGCCCGGGCAGCTTCCCCCAGCGTCAGGCCTACACGCTGGTCTCCCGTTCCCTTGGGGTTCTGCAGCTCCTCCTCCCCGCCAGAGCTGTGTCTCTGCCGAAGCCTCAGAGAAACGACTCGGCTGCTCATTAGTGGCTCCCCCCCCTCGCCCTGCGAGAATTTGCTTTTAACGGTACGTCTGGTATGAGCGACCCGGCGGGAGGGGGGAAAAATTAGAAGTAAACTTGTTTGGGAAGAGAGCGACTGCCCCTCTGTAGGCATAGATTGGGGTTGCTGAGAGGTCTGTGAAGCTTCTGGTTTGCGAGGACAGGTTATGAGCAGGCTCACGACTGATAGATTTTTTTTTTTATTTTTTTTTTTTTAACTTTAATGCGAATTAAGAGATTTTTGTGACTCCTTAAAGAAGAAATCTATTTTACTAGAGCAAGTTTTTTCTTTCTCTTGGTAAAGTGGCATCATTTGATAGCAAAAGTGGTGTACGAGTATCTAGTTAGAAGTGAACTCCCAGCAAATTAACTTGGAAGCAGACTTTGCTAAAACAAGTGCAGGCTCTTTCAGTGTATCTCGAAAACGATGTTGCAGTACCGACATTTCACAACGCAGCCTTCAGTGTCCACGACTGTATAGAGGCGTGTATTAGAGCATTACTATAGAGGAATGGTTGGTCCACTAGGTGCCTTTTTTCATCTGGGAAAAAAACAAAACTAGCTCTTTTGAGCAAAATGAGCTACGGGACCAGTAATTACAGGACAGGAACAGATGGTTTGTAAACATACATGTCACACATGCAAAAAACCCAGAGCCTTTAGCATGTCAGTTTTGATGAATGAAAAGTGCATTTTGGTATTTCCCAGAACTGAGCCTGGAGACTCCACTTCATAATTGTCCTTGGTGTTAGTGCTATAGACTCAATAAAGAAACTGATTTCATAGCATATAAACTTGTCCGTGCTAATTTCTTTGTGTTCCATTGTCAGCTATGTAGTTTTATCTTTCTTCCACTGGACTTGAAGACTGTGTTATGTCTTCCATGGCCAAGATACATCTTTGCTCCGCTTTTATATTATTACATTTTCTTATTGATAACACAAGTGTTGTGTCTGGAACAGTTCTTAACCTATACTTGCAGTGAATTTTGCTGCATTTTTTTTTAGGCTGAAAGGAGCTAAAGCTTTTCTGTATCATATTCCACCTGTAATGGTTGGTGTAATATCTAATTAATGCCAATTGGCTCTATACTTACAGCCTAACTGAACTGGATTTGAAGTTCCATTATTGCCCATCTTTCATGTCAGTGTTCAATATCGGTCATCTTTTGGACCTACACTCCAGCTACTAATTTCCTGGACTAACTTTGGATCAGGTGTGGCTCTAGGGAATATAAGATAATACTCTTTCTTGTTTATTTCCAGTAGCATTCATGTCTTGAATTAAAAATTCCAGTCTTTAGGAAGGAGAGTGATCCAAGCAGAATGCTGTTGGCACATGTCAATATTAGAGTATGTTTAGGTAACTATACCTCAACTGTCCATTGCAATGATTTAGCAAGATCCTGTATCTACTTCTTAGGCACAGCTACTGGACCGCTAACATCTGTGCATTTATTTTTATCCACAGTTACTGTAGAAAAACTTTATTCCCTTACAAGCTGTGATACAGTTTTGTTCTTGATATTTCTTCTGTAAAACTTTCTCAATATGATTAGTAGAAAAATCCTTTATCTTTCTAAAACACAGGGTATTAAATCAAGTCTGATGAATTATTTTAAACTAACTTAGTGTTTTTAACTGATATGCTGCTTCTTAAGGAGAAGATGGCCCAGGAGTTATCAGCTTACTTTTGTAGTAATATAAGATGTATACCTGAGACTAAATCTACATACAGTAACACAATCACTGTTTTCCTGAATGCAAAACAGAATCCTCAACATTAATGCAGAAATTCTCAGCCTGGAAAAGAGAAGGCTTCGGGGAGATCTTACAGCTGCCTTCCAATACCTGAAGGGGCCTAAAAGAAAGCTGGGGAGGGACTTTTTACAAGGGCAGGTAGTGATAGAACAAGGGGTAATGGCTTTAAGCTGAAAGAGGGAAGGTTTAGATTAGACATTAGGAAGAAGTTTTTCACTGTGAGGGTGGTCAGACACTGGAACAGGTTGCCCAGAGAAGCTGTGGCTGCTCCTCCCTGGAAGTGTTCAAGGCCAGGTTGGATGAGGCTTTGAGCAACCTGGTCTAGTGGAAGGTGTCCCTGCTGATGGCAGGCGGGTTGGAACTAGATGTTCCTTTCAACCTACACCATCCTATGATTCTATGAAATACCAGGGTCTCATCACTTTTAGCTTTAATCTTCGGCTGCCGAAGGAGAATGGAGAACACTTAGTACACGTTAGTACATTGACAGTTACCATTTAGTGGAAGGAAGCGCATGCGCTTCCTCGTCCTCCTTTAACCATCCCAGTGCGATATGTAAGGGACTGTTCTCCGTGCTGTTGCCTAGTTAATATCTCAGCATCCTGACCCCCTTCAAACAAATCTTTTGGCAGTACCTGGAACAAATGCTGTGCTGATAAGCCTGGTGATTATCTCTCATCCACGGAGCAGTACCTGGCAACCACAGTCCCATTGCTAGACTTATTTGTAGTGTTTTGATACAGTAAGATGAAATCTTACTTTCCAGCCTCAGACATGAGGGAAACTTGCATGTTTTTTCATTTTAATATTCAAAAATAATTTTATTTTCAAATACCTGAGTATATTTATTTAATATATTTGTAAAATCTGGGGGATTGTGAAACAGGATGGTTTAAATTGTATCTGTATTCTATCCCCTTTATATGAGGTGAAAACAATGCTTCCTCGGATTGGTAGTTTGGCTGCTGAGGTCTTTGCAGCTGGTAGATTAATAATGAAACTTCTGAAGAAATGTGAAGGGAAAATGTTTTACAGAAATAACTATTTTTCAAAAATATTTCTAACTATTGGAGAGGTGTTTTCACATATAAAGGATCATCAGCTTTAATATTCAATTTCTTATTCTATCTCTAAATCCAGAACGACATAACAATATAAAAATTCTTCCTCCCTCAAATGTACATAGCAAAACCAAAATTCTCATCTGGATTCAGATACAGTAGTGCTGATCCAGCCACTTTTAGATCAGTTTAGCAATAAGAAGGTAAATAATTAATCAGTCAAAACAAAAAAATCACTCTGATCCTTGGACTGTATTTTCCAGAAAATGATGCAGGTAAGATTATAGTACATTAGTGGAATTTTTTTTCCTGTTTTCCCTCATAGAAAAATTATATTCAAAGTTAATCTGTCTTTAAAATTTTACCCATTTTATGGAATTTTACAAATGGTTGGCATAAGTTACGTTAAGTACTGCCTTGTAAAATTTGAAAGTATGATTTATATATGAAAGAAAAAATATGGAGTTTTTGAGAATAATCTGTCAATTTGCATTGTGCAAGATGTGATGACTGCGAGAATCAGAATCTACTTAGTCTTCCCACAGAAAGATCCTTTCAGAGTTCAGTTTCTCAGAGAGAAAAATGTATGTTCATACTCCAAGATGCTAGGAAAGAGAAAACTAATTGCCAACACAAATATTTCTTTTTAAATAAATATGTAAATACATTTAAAACCTTTTAGTTGCTTTATGATTCTCTTTTGGTTTACTTAAATTTTAAGGGCATGATTATGCACTGTATTTCCTACACAAAACATTGTTTTTTTCCATTACTTTTTCTGTCTTATTCCTTCTTTAAAGGACAAATGCTGTAACAGACAATCTTTTGCAGGTGTCCTATTTTTCTTGACTGTAACAAAAGCTGCTTTGGAGGTGTGTATACAATGACTGCAACCGCAGAGCGAAGGTTCATTAATCTCAGGAAACGTCTGGATCAATTGGGCTACCGGCAACCGTTGGGAGTGGAGAGTTTACCTTTGGTGGAGAAGCTTTTTAGGTATTCAAAAGGAGATTAATTAAAAACAATTAGTAATCATATAGTAGGCATTGTTTGATTCTTGACATATAAGGGAGAATGCTTAGTCTGAAGATTATTTTCAAGCAATGTTGTTTCAGAGCTAACATTCAGTTCTATGATGAAGTCAAATGGTTTTGCTTAAGTGATGAGAACATCTTAAGATTTCATTGAATTCAGTAGAATTTTTTCTACAGATCTGTGGTCTAGGAAAATTCAGCTTTTCTAACCTCATAAGAGAGCCAAGAATAGTCGCTGCTGGTATGTGCTTAAAGGATATATATATACAACTCTTATAACTGGTTGTATAAAAAATAATCCCTGTTGTCTGTACTGTGACTTAAAATACTCACAGCTCCATTTTTATGATCTCATTTGGAGAAGTTTAAATTTGCTATCTCTGCAGATTTTACAGGATACAACAGAAGAAAAAAAAATTTCTTACTATAGCTGCCATTTCATGGCTTTGATGTAATTAACATATTTATTAATTTCCATAGTAATCCAGTTATATTTGGCTAAGCATGCAAATGTAGGGATTCTGTTTCTGTTGCTCTCTAGCGTCTAGTCAGATGGAAGAACCTTAGGTACAAAGGTGTGGGGCTAAGCTGCCTTCAACATTAAGTCTCACTCTGGTGTCTAACAGATAGGCTTAATCTCTCTTATGGAGCTTCTGACCTCCATAAAAATGCTGGTAACGTTCTGGCCTTTTTAATTCTTTACTCCAACTGTCTTCTGTGGTAAGTAGTGCTACAATTTGCATAGTACTTGGAGAAGAAGTCATCTTGCCAATTTCACATATCTCACTTTATGTAGAAAAGAGAGTTTATTGAATTGTCATATGTCAATTCCTGATATGCTTTCTAAATATCTTTATTTTTATGTTTGTTCTGTCCTTATTTACTTTTTTTCAGTGAATGATTCCCATCTTTCAGTTTTTCTTACATAAATGTTCTCTTTGCCTTTCTTTGAACCCATTTGTTGTACAGTTCACATGGTCTCATGGAAAGGATTTTGTTTCCGAGGCCATAATAAATGTTTGCATCTGCAGTGTAAAGGCTGATAACGTTTCTGATATGGCTGATGCTTGTTTGTTCTAGTGACCTAGTTCGTACAACCGAGAGCTTGCGCAGTGCAAAGTTATCTGCTGGAAAAACTGAAAAAGAATTCAGCAATTATGATGCTATTTTGGAACCTTATAAAACAGAGAATGCTCAACTTACCAAGGAAAATAATGAACTACATTTAGAAATATTAAAACTGAAAGAGCAATCTGATCATCATGTTAAAGGTATTATAAAAATTATGGTGCTTTTTTTAATCCTTCCGTGCCCAAATAAAATTGCGGCCAAATCCTGATCTGCAGATTCGTTTATCTGTACTTAGAAGTGAGTGTGAGTGGTCATTGACTTTACTGCCTCTAATTAAAGCTCATGCACAGATGTTTCTTTTCTAGTTAAAAAGCTTCTGAGATCCTGTAAATTATTGTTTTAATCAAACATGAAAACGTTAGAACTTTTAATGTATATTTTCATACCTTGAAATACTATGTTTTACTTGAAAATTAAATACTTCTGTTAAATGTGTCTTTATTCTACAAAGGAGTTTTATTTGTATAACGTGTATAAATACATATTTTTGTGTATGTATATATACACATATGCATGTGTATTTGAAAGTTTCACGTTATGGAAAAAGCATAGGATTCTCTTTATGCCTATTTTGGTGCTACAAGGGAAAATAACAAGGAGTATAATATTGCTTTTTCTCTCCCTTGAAGATCTGAAAGCCTCCTTAAGGAGGGTTGAACATGAAACAACTGACTTGAAATTTCTGAATAACCAATACATACATAAAATTAAAATGCTGGAAAAAGAGAACAAAGCCAAGACTGAAAAAATTCAGCAGCTTCAGGAGAAGAATCTGCAAGCAGTGGTGCAAACACCTGGTGAGTGTAAATAATCACAGATATTTTAACTTTTCTCTGGGGTTTTTTTGGCTCGTCAGAACATAGTTTTATTTTTCCCTCTAGGAAGAGAAGTTGCTACAGTAAAATTACTATCCAACAGAATAACATTACCTTTTGAAAGTTTTGGTTCCGAATTCAGGTTTTTTTCTCTGTATGGAAAAAGTTTCATTAGCACATCACTTGTGTTTGGGACAAATTTGAATACAAACTTAGATTCAATAGAAAACAAGTTAAATTTGACTGGAAACCACTGTTAATCAATAGCTATTTTATTTTTTTTCTTTTAACGCTGCACCTAATTTAGTCAGAGGCAGATTGTTTGACACTCGAATCTTTTTGACTCTAATGATGTGTAAGTGACTTAATTCTGATTTTTGTAGTCGAGGTCTAAAAGCAGCAAGATACAAAATAAGTTTACCAATGAATATTCCAACCCTCAGAAAGTTTATAGTATTTAAAGGGCCTTTTGATAACTTAAAATGTTCTGGACGTTACTTTCAGGTCAGTTTCTTTCTACAGCCTTTCCTTTTTTTTTTTTTTTTTTTTTTTTTTTTCAAGGAAAGGGAAATAGTGAGAAGTATTTTATGAAATTTTGAAATTGTCTTTTCTTTCCAAGTCATTGAATTACCTATGTATTTGGCATCTAAGGGAAATTAATAGGTAGGTAGTGGAATAAAAATTCCTCTCTGTTTTTCCACACCTTTCTGCATTTTTCATCCTTCACTTCAAAGATTCCATGTTACACTTTTGTCTGCATTTCTGCCTACTTGCCCCTTGATCACCAGTCTTCTGGGATTTTTCTATACTATGTCATCAAATACTGTATGTTCTTATTTAATCGTGTGATGAAGACTAATTATTTCTCTAGAAATAATACTATGTTTTGCCATGTTTTTAATAAAATGTTACCGTAGAGTCATATAATGGTTTGGGTTGGAAGGGACCTTTAAAGGTCATCTAGTCCAACCTCCCTGCAATAAGTAGGGACATCTTCAAATGAGATCAGGTTGCTCAGGGCCCATCCAGCCTGACTTTGAATGTTTCCAGGGATGGGGCTTCTACCACCTCTTCGGGCAACATGTTCCAGTGTTTCACCACTCTCATTGTAAAATTTTTTTTTGTTTTATCTAGTCTAAATCCACCCTCTTTTAGTTTAAAACCATCACCCCTTGTCCTATTGCAACAGGTCTTGCTAAAAAGTTTATTCTCATATTTCTTAGAGGCTCCCTTTAAGTATTGAAAGGCTGCAATACGGTGTCGCTGAAGCCTTCTCTTCTCCAGGCTGAACAACCCCAACTCTCTCAGCCTGTCCTCATAGCAGAAGTGTTCCATCCCTCTGATCGTCTCATAGCACAAGTGTTCCATCCTTCTGGTCATTTTTGTGGCCTTCCCTCTAGACCCACTCTAGCGGGTCCATGTGTTGTTCATGCAAGCAAATAACCTACTCTGCTCTATATGCTTAGGATATAAATTCACTGAAATGACAGTAAGATAGAAGGAAAAAAACCATTACTAAACAGTGCAGTCATTAATTCAGTCATAAAATAGTTCTTAGATATGAAAACAAAATGTCTTTTGTGATGTTTTAATTTACCTAAGATAAATTACTAACAGTTTAAACAAGTTTGAGCTGTAGAATATTTAGGGTGTTAAACACTGGGGAAAATTACTGATACTGAACTTTGCGTGTTTCCCTATTACAAAACTGAACTTTGTCAAAGCTGATCCTAACCTGCAAGAATGGTGTTGTCTAGAACGTACAAATTCTATCAAGTTACTGCAGTAAGATTAAAATGGTGAAACATACCAGTTCAGAAGCTCTGGAAGAAATAGGGATGACTTTTTGTATTAAAGAAGATTCCCTTGCTTTCACTCCAAGTAATAGGCGTTTGGGTTTGGGCTTTTAGGTGGCAGAAAAAGAAGCATTCCCTTCAGGCGTCAGCGCATGCAGATAGACCAGCCTGTCCCTCCATCAGGTGTTAGTGCCTATCCAGTTCCTCAGCCAGAGGACCCTTATATCGCAGACCTTCTTCAGGTGGCTGACAATCGGTAATCTAAAGAACTTTTAAATTTAGAGGTATAGGTGTTAACTTCAAATTTGCCTCAAACAATATGGTATTTCATGATGTTTTAAGAGCACTATAGTTCTTAAATAGGATTTTGCTTAGTGATTGACAGTGCTGCCTGTGACAAAGTTGCAACGGATATATTTAATAAGCTGCTTATTTCCTTAAAGGATTTCTCTTAACATTTCTGTAGTGGTTTTACTGTTATACCTAATTTTAGATTGGGTATTCTGGAAAAAAGCTAGCTGCAATGTTTTGCATAGGAGTAAACTGATTTTTCATATTTATTTTGGAAGACTGAAGTATTCTTGATTTTTATGATACTATTTTTGTCTTGAGAAACTGTTTTATGAAAGATTCAAGTCAATTCTTTTTTCTTATTTAGAATATATCTGTCGAGAGTTTACATGGCAAGGTGTTGTTAGTGGGAGGACTGCAGGATGGCCTCTCTAAGAAGAGACCAGCGGCTACCTGTGCTGGACACAGCCAGTTCCACCTGGCTTCAAAACAAACCCACCATGGGTCCCAGCTGAGCCCATCAGCCAAGCTAGTGGCTCCCTTGTGAAAATGTATTTAGGAAAGGGTAAAAAAAAAATGCTGCACAGCAACAGTGAGAGGGAGGAGTAAGAAAAATATGAGAGAAATAACCCTATGGACAACAAGGTCAGTGAAGAAGGAGAAGGAGGGAGAAGGTGTTTCAGGCACTGGAGCAGAGATTCCCCTGCAGCCTGTGGAGAAAACTGTGATCATGCAGGTTGACCGTGTGGAGAGCACCGCATCAGAGCAGATATCCACACTGCCGCCCATGGACAACCCCATGCTGAAGCAAGTGGATATGTCCTGAAGGAAGCTGCAGCCTGTGGAGCAGGCTCCTGGCAGGAACTGCAGCTCTTGGAGAGGAGCCCCCACCACAGCAGGTTTTCTGGCAGGAGCTGTGGCCCCTGAGGGACTCGTGTTGGAGCAGTCTGTTCCTGAAGGACTGTGCTGCATGGAGATGACCCATGCTGGAGCAGTTTATGAAGGACTGTATCCCAGGGGAGGGGACCCCATGCTGGAACAGGGGAACAGTGTGAGGAGGAAGGGGCAGCGCAGCTGAAGTGTTACACAGTGTTATGGACTGACCACAGCTCCCATTCCCCATCCCTGCCGCACCACTTGGGGTAGCAGGGAGGTATAAGAGTCAGAAATGAAGCAGTGAAGCTGAGCTTGAAAAAAGCTGAGGGTGGGAGGAAGGTGTTTTTAGTTTGTCTTTGTTTCTCACTATCCCACTCTGTTTTTAACTGATGATAAATTAAGTTAATCTTCCCCAAGTTGAGTCTGTGTTGCTCGTGACAGTAACTGGTAAATTTTCATCCTGTCTCTATCTTGACCTATGAGCTTTTTCGTCTTATTTTCCCCTCAATCCTGTTGAGGAGAGGGATTGAGAGAGCAGAGTGGGCGTCTGGCAAGTAGCCAAGGTCAATGTATCTCAAACAATGGCTTCTGCATTAATGTTTTGTATGAACAAATCTATTTTTTTGTTAAATATTTATGTTCAGGAGCAAAGAGAAAATACAAATATTGAATTGTTGTGGATATGTGATCCACACAAACAATATATTGCTGCATTTCAGTAATATTGAATTGTTGTGGATATGTGATTCTTCCATGAATCCACACAAACAATATATTGCTGCATTTCAGAATTCATGAGCTTCAGTCAGAAGTAACAGAGCTACAAGAAAAACTGGAGATATCTGAACATGAAATGAAAAATTATAGCAAACAGGTGTGTTTACAGATTTTTTTTTTTAATTCTTATTTGTCTGTAGTAGCTATTGCAGTGGCCTTGGTTATAATTTGTGTTTTAACCTCATTGGGAAAAACTTGTAGGTGTTGTGAAATACAATTATTCTAACTTGCCTACGTTGAGCTATTTCTCTAATTCTTATTTGTTTGTAGTAGCTATTGCAGTGGCCTTGATTATAATTTGTGTTTTGACCTCATTGGGAAAAACTTGTAGGTATTGTGAAATACAATTCTAACTTGCCTACGTTGAGCTATTTCTCTCCTCTGCTTTTGGAGGCAGCAGCAATGATGAAATACTTGCCCATTGCTTTTGCAGATATATTTTGTGTATTAAAATTACATTAAATAGGCTAAACTTGATGATCATAAGTAGAATTTGTGTATATCTAGGGTTTTCTAGTGCAGAAGCATTAACTGGTCCAAAACAGTAATTTGATCTACAGATATTTTAGGATAATATTTTTCACTGTCTGGACTGGCTATGTTTTTTTGAATTTTCAAAGTTAACCTATGAACAACAGATTTTTACAATATTTTAGTTAGAGTGGATTGATAAGATATGTATAATCTTTAAGTGAGGGAATTACATCTATTTTTCATATGTTGTTATATCATTCAGTGTTTGGGGATTAGTAGACCACTTTTTTTTTGTTCACATATTGGCTTTCCTCTTCCAATATTCCCTGTTTTTCAGAGACTGAAGTAGTCATTGAATTAGCTGATTTAAAAGCTTTTCCCCTAAATTTAAATACTAGTCTCAGATAGTTAATTTGCAACATTAATTAACTTCACTTTAAATGAAAATTGTTGGTTTCTCTTCAAGAAAATAACTGAGTAGGAATTGTTTCAGGTTTTTTTTTCCCCCACACATTCTATTTGATTCATTTATTTTTTCTTTCAAAGAAATAACTTTTTTCAGAAAAATCCAGATTTAAAAAGATGTATTACAGATAAAAAATTACATTATTAGGTGCATATCTTTTTACTGATGCTATATAGCTGTTTGTTTGAACAAAGATTCTGTTAACAGTGTAGAAGATTCCAGATAACTTTTTTTTTTTGTTGCTTTTCCTCGAAGGTTGAGCTAAGAGACAAAGAAATAGAGCGCCTAGTGCTAGCATTGGATGGTGGGCGTTCTCATGAGGTTATCTCTCTGGAATCGAGGAGTAAAAGTAACGAGAAGCTTATCACCCATTTGAATTTGCAGGTAATGGATTTAATTACTGTTGTTTAATCACAACAAAAAATACTACCAATCTAAAAAAACCCACAAAACTTCTAGCTCTTAAAAAAAAAAAAAAAAATCACTGTTAAATATGAAATCCATCAATTTAACTTGCTTTGCTTTTTAGGTGGCAGTGTTTCTTGTCTAAGTAAATTTCTTGTTTTAAAAGTCTATTAGAATGGTTCTGGTAAAGACTTCTATGAACTCACATCTGTACATAGTAATGTTAATCTGAGAGTATTCAGAAAATTTCTGTATGATACATGTTTTTCACCAAGTTTGAGAATACTTATTGTCTTTTAATTTTTGTTTTGTTTTTTTTTGTTGTTGTTTTATTTTTTGGGGGGCAGGGGGTGGTTCATACATACCATTTATGTTTTAGGAACTAACAATGGTATATGTACTTATGATAAGGAGTAGTCCTGCAGATAATGTCATCAGATAATGGGGAATATTCGTCATTGAATTCAAATGGTCCCCACCTTTACTGCCATGTAGACTTGCAAGGAAAGGATAAGCTTAGGTTAAAGATGTTTGTGTTTACTGTGCATATTAGCATGCATTCAATATTGGTCTCAGAATGAGGATTTTTAAAAAAGTAATACCAGACAGGCTGGAGTACAGGTCAAGTAAAGCCCATCTCTGTATTTATACCATCAATTCTCTGTTTTTCCAACTGAGTTAGATGTTTTGTGTACTGATTTTGTGTGATGTACAGTGGCACAGGAGCCACGTTGCAGAGTTTATTAGCTTAGGTTCAGTGCTGCAAAAATACAGAATGAGCTGACTTGCAAGTGGTACAGTTGTGTTCAGTGATCCTGACTTAGTAAGTCATGCTGAGCACAAATTGGTTGTACAGAAAGTGAGCCCAGAGCTGCATAAAGATGGTTAAGACTATAACCAGTGCCAATATACCACTTTAATTCTCTGACAATAAGTGGATGGATATCTCTATGTAGTAGTAGTAGTCATGACTATGAGAGGGCTCAGACTTTCTTCTGTGTCTACAATAATACTTCTTCCTGGAGTTTTGAGGGAAGTTGTATGGAGATGGAAGTGGAGCACTTGTGTTATCTTGAATCTGTCAAGATACTCCAGGATCCCATTTTCCTGGGTAGTATAACTTATTATGTATATTTTAAAATTCCTACTCTACATTCTTCCAGCAGGTTTAAGTCAGAGGGAAAACCACTGGCTGTAAACTTCATCGTGATTCGTTAATGATTTCCCTCTCTCCCTTTACTGTGGAGGAAAGGTATACTAGGAAAAACAGTGTCTGTAGAGCAGGATTTCTGAGGAAGTTGTGTTTAAGGTGCTGAGATGTGTTGGGGGCAAGATAGGTTTTGGGACTCTGATCTGTAAAGCTTCATTTTCATGAAGGAGTAACAGTGAGACTAAGCCTAGCGCATACACTACAAAGGTGGAGAGACGAATGTGTCCTCGTATCTTGTGCAATTTAGGGAAACTCTGAGTACGTTGGGTCTGCCGGATAGATGCCCAGGACAGGTTTCTGTAGAGATCTCTGCTTTTCAGTACTTTGTTTTTAGAATAAACCTCGGGTTTTGGAGACTAGATAAAGTACAGTGTAGCAATGAATTCCTTTCCCTTGCACCTTTGTAAAACCTCATTTTTTTCATGTTGGTAAGCATTAAGTTCTAGAAATAGAAAATCTTGCCATTTTTAATAGGATGTCCCTTTTTTAGTAGTGTAACAATACATATTAATGTTTTAAGGAATAATATCTTTCAGGTTGAGTATCTTCAGCAAACAAAGAAAGAACTTGAAAATCGTATTCAAGACCTCTTGGACACTAAACAGAATGTGACTAGTGAAGTAGTGCATTTAAGCAATAAAAATGAAGAACTGTGTCAAGAACTGAATGAAATAGACCACTTGGCACAGCAGTTGGAAAGACACAAGGAAATTGTACTTGAGACTGCTGATAAGGAAATAGGAGAAGCAAAGGTAATCACTAACGTGTTACAGTGTGAAGGATCTGCTCGGCTCTTAGGTGGCTTTGTATCTTTAAATTGCAACAAATAACCTATCAACTTGTAAAGGAAGATTAAAAAAGATGTTTTTTCCAAGTTACTTAGTATTATACAGACTTTCTCACTATCACAGCAATTTTGTCTCTACTGTATTAGGCGAGATGAATTTAGTTAAGAGGCAATCTGTCTTCCTTCTTCTGTTAGCTTAGTATGAAATAAAAATCTGAGGTACTTAAAACTGATGATAGGTAATAGCTATTTGCAACAGTGATGCCTGTGTTTGGAAGGTTTTTTTCTGTGGGGAGTCATGCAATGATTTGTTTAAATGTTGTGCTCCAAAAGAGCATGGGTGTGTACGCCACAAATTTTTTGGGGCTTTCAGTTCATAGCAGCTTTAGTACTTAAATTTTGGCAGATTACAAGGAACCAATTATACTTCATTTCTTACAGAAATAGTTTATTTCCTTATTTTTTTTGTAACAAAGGAATTGTTGTCATTTTGATTATGTAACTTTTAACATATAGGTTAATTTTGGTTGACAGAAAGAAATTGAAAGAAAACACAGTGAAATACAGGATCTTGAAGAAACAATAACAAAACTTAAATCAGTAAGTAAAAATAACTTCAGTTCTTGTTTGTCATCCACATGATTCTTTAATTTATTCTAGAAATTAACAGTTAACAAGAGAACTTTTATAGTACCCCAAAACTCTATTGTAATGAATTAGTAATAAATGAAAGGGCTAAAGAAGCTACAACATGCTGTTGCAAAAATAAACTGAAAAAATCTCTGTAGACAGTATGGTTGACTATGTCCTTATTGCACATTTCTGTATTTCTGCTATCTGAAGTTGTAATTTCCATGACACAATTATTTTTACCACAAACGAGTTATGACATCTGGGAGGATTTTCTACATTTAGAAACTGCTTTGTCTGTTAATCAGTTTGTGACTAATTATGCAATGCTTGGCTCACTCAGAAACAAAGCTTAGTAGCCCAGATGAAAAACATCAATCTTGTCAAGTCCTTGAAGACCAAACTTTTTCCAGCATATAGCACATTGTGTATTAGTTGAGTACAGTGTTTTGTTTTAGTATTTCTAGTGGACTTGAAAATACAAAAATATTCAATTTTCAGGGCACCAGATTATAGGAAAGATAGGCCAAATTGCATATGATTAATTGCAGGGTTGGGTTGACTGACATGTTGTATTGTGATGTACTTTAACACCAACAGTGTTACTAAATGCCATTAAAAATTTTCTTTTTTCTTTTTCTTTAGTTACTACTTTTTTCTATGTTTGTATCTCACTATCCTTCTGGTTGGTTTCTTGAATTAAGCAAGGGTTAATCTTGCTTGGTTTGTTACTGATTTCAAACTGTCAAAAGTAATGCCCCTAAAGGGCACTTCTAATTTTTGTGTTAATACTTGTTACTTCAGGAGTTGTGCTCGTGTCGTAGAGAGAATGAGAGATTGAGTGAAGAACTCTTTGGAAAAGCAGATGATAAAGAGAATCTTGAACTGTTGTTGAACCAGCTTGAACAAGAGAAACAGAGGCTGACAGAAAAAACAGAGAACTTAGAAATAAAAGGTAATCAATTTTTTTTTCCCTGTATTTCTTGTACTCGCCTGTAGCACTTAATCATCATTGTTTCTTGTTTACCTGCTCCACACCCCTGTGAAGAAACTGGTTCCATGTTATCTGTAGCCCCCTCTTGGTATTGTCAGTCTGCTCTTGGTTTCCCAGCTCTTCTCCAAGCTCAGCGAGCCCAGTTCCCTCAGCCCTTCTTCACAGGGCAAGTGTTCTGCTCCCTGACCAGCTTGGAGGGCCTCCCCTGGACTCACTCAAGCTTATCAACATCTTTCTTGTACTAGAGAGGACAAAACTGAATAGAGTATTGTAAATGTGACCTGATGGGTGCTAAATAAAGGGGTAATCACATCCTTCAGTCTGTGTCTCTGTTGATGGAGCTCAATATGGTGGTTAGGCCTCTGTCGGTTCCAGAGCATGCTACTGACTCGTGTTTAGCCAACTGTCAACCAGGATTCCAACATTTTTCAGCAGATTTGCTGCCCAGACGGTTCCTGGGAGTTAGTCCATCCCAACTGCAAATGTCTTTGTGGAAATTCATTAGATGTCTTTATTTCTTTTTCTGCAGAACGAGAACTTGTCCTCGAAATAGAAAGAATGAGATTAGAATATGGTATAGCCCTGGGAGACAAATCTCCATCTCGTCTAGATGCATTTGTCAAGACTTTAGAAGACGACAGGGATTATTATAGGCGAGAATTAGAATATCTTCAGAAAATGATAAAACGAAGGCCTAGCCCAAGCCGTAGGACTCCAGAGAAGGTAAAGTTCCTACTGTCAAGACAAGCTTAAAAAATCATAACAATCCTGTAAGAACCATTTAAGGAGCTATCAAATCTACTTTCATATTAGTAGCAGTAAATGATTGTAGTAGATTTTTAAATTACATTCTTAACATAAAAAATTAACTGAGAGAAACTCCAATGAACTTGCATTTTATTTTCCTAGTCACATTTTACAGTAGCGTATTGATTAATTATTGATTGGTTTGAAATAAATAGAAATAGATGATAAATAGAAAAAGGTTAAAATCTTATTGTTAGCCATTTTGCTTTTTCTTCTTAACAGTTAGTTCTTATTGTTTAAATTACACCACCAATGCCAGGCTTTTTATTGCAATTAAAATTCATTTTATATGTGTTTTTAATGTTTTTCATGTATTACTAATAGTGTGAGTTCTTTCTTTTTTATGTTAATTATCCAATTATATTTTAATTAGTATATTTTAACATAAATTTTATTAATCACTTTGCAGAGTGAAGATCTCAGATTGATCACCAGAGAAAGAGATGAGCTACGGTCCATGTTAGACAGATTTGAAAAACACATGATAGAAATTCAATCCAACGTCAAATTATTGACTGCAGAAAGAGATAGATTAAATGTTCTTTATGAGCAGGTAAGATTTGATAATTTATAATAGGCATTAAAATAACTTATTAACACTTGTGCTGTTGCTTATTTATTGCTCTATAATAGATCTTGAGGAGTGTAGACCTACTAGAACACAACCAAAAATAATAAAAGATATAACTGTTTTTCTTACTTAATGAAGTTATATATTCCAAAGTTGGTGTATTAACTTCAAAGCCATTATAGCTTACTGTACTGGCATTTGGAAATGAGAAGATCGGGAAAAAATAGCAATAGAATGCATGAGAAAGTTGGGTAAGAATACAGGCTAGAAAACAAGGAAGAAGTAGTACTTAACAGAGTAGAAAGCAGAGTGAAGTTAGGCTATACTTGGAACAGTAAAAGGATGATGAGTATGTTGGCAGCATAAGTTGTCATGCCACTGCGTGATTTAGGGAATATATTTTAGCTATCTAGGGAAAAATAAGACTACAATAGCACTGGCATTAACAACATTGAAACTTTCTTTTTCGTTTGTGTATACACTGTATTAATTGCAATCCACGTATGCTAACAAACGATAATCTTTTAAAGTCTCAGAGTGAATTGAACAGAATGAGAAGAGAAGCAAAACATAATTTAGTTTCTCAAAGTCATGTGGAAGAAGAAAGAGACATTGCACTGATTGACTTTAGAAAACTACTGGCAGAAAAAGAAAGCCTCAGAGAAAAATTAAAGGTGAGCTTTTATAGCTTCATTGCTTATAGTGAGGTGGCATGTAGGGAAGGCTTATACAATAATGCTGTGTTTGTGTCTGACTGTCTGTCAGTTCCCCTTTTCAATAACTTTTGAACTTATCTGATTTCAAACTCACTTGAGAGAGCTCAATGAATTGTCTAAATTATCCTTGCAAACTCAGTTCCTAGGTGGGGATAGAGGGAGAGTAACATGCTTTAAATGTCTGAGGGCAAGCATGGCATCACCTTGTGTGAAGAATCTAGATAGAAAGCCCCAGCCGCAGGGTGTTTTTGTGTGTATGCACTACTTAGAAGATGCTTGTGTGTCACATATGGTTCTTATCCCACAAAGTGGGGACTTTATGGACTTTTTGATATTAACTAATCTTTGGTTATTGTTGCATTTTGTAGCAGGGTATATTTTAAAAGGCATATAACTGAAATAACAAACATTCATATCATTCCAAGTTTCGTTATTTTTAACCTTTAAGAAATATTTGTTAATGCAATAATTTTCCTGTTACTTGGACCTTTTGATGTCTGGTATTAATGTGCAATAATGTTTTATTTGGTTGTAGTCAAGAGGGTATGATTTCAGGGGGGTTTTCCTGACTTCTTTATTGGGTCATTAACATAGTGTAGACAGGTTCTGAAAGTTCAGAAATTTAAAATCATATTACTGGGCTGATCCAAAGACAACGTATGTCAAGATTGACTGTACGATGAATGTTTCCTTAGTTTGATTTACTACCACAAAAATAGAGAACTGTAGTGTATCAGAAATGCAGTGGCAGTAACTCTGACCTCTTTGCTTAAAGCCTGTGCATGCAGTGGAAGAGATGTGCTTCCAGCTCCATCCTTTCTTCTTGTAGGTGGCTACCAACATTTTGTATGTGTGCTACTTTGAAATATCTGCACAAAAACACTTACCTTGGGCATTTCTAGGAAGTTTGAGAGTTTGTTTAATAATTTCATTGCAATTATGCACAGAAGTCAGAGAACAGACAACTCATTTAAATAAAATTTCTTCAAAGACTTGGAGAAAGACCAGTTAGCTTTGTTATGCCTTACATTTCATATTAATGATAATTTAATACATTAATTTCAAACAGCTTAGGGCACTGAGCTATATATGCTTGCAGTCTTTCATATTGCCCTGTAGCTCAGTAATCTTTCTAAACAACTCACAAATATTAATTTGGTTAGGACCAAATATAAATATACTTTTTATTTAAGACGACAACAAAACCCAACACAACCGAAAACCAAAACCAAACTCAGTGATGTTCTATTAAACTACAGTGGTATATTTTCAGCTAATGCCGGGTAGTTTTATAGAGAGAACTTTGCATTTGGTCATTCATCTAAGAATGTACAGCGATGTTTTCTTAAACATTAAGCTTCAATTTCTATGGTTAAATCTAAAAATCTGTATCTTATTACATGTAATTCTATATTTCTATCTCAGATTCAACAAGAAGCAGCTAACCTTGAAAAGTCAAAGATGCAGCATGATATTTCAGAACTGGAGAATAATATTCAAGGAGTAAGTTGCATTTTTAGGAAGTAAGCTTTTATTACTTCTAAAATAGGGTAGACTTTTCAAGCAATTAATTTCGTTAACTGTTTTCAACTTAAATTTATTTAAAAGCCAAGTTGTGATAGCTTTCTACAATAACAGGTTTGGTTATTTTTTTTAAATTGCAGTTTGAGATGGAAAGGTGTGAACTGAAGACTACAGTCTCTATCCTGAAAGAAAGAATAAACTCTTTGGAAAATGAATTAAAATTGAAGTCCAGTAAACTTGCCCAGACATCTGATGATTCTTCTCAATTTAAAGCTGAGATTTGCTCACTTCAGTAAGTCTAATACAAAATGTGGTGGTGTTTCACAGATGCTAACATAATTTTGTTTGTTCCATGACTGTACAGCAGAGTTGAGTTCCTGGGAAAGACCATAAAATATTTTCAAAATCACTTTTTGTCTTAAGGAGAAGTAAATATGAGTAAAGAAAGTGCTGTGGTGGCTTTTCATAGCAAGCTCCTCCTGAACTTACTTGATGACCAGATATACTGATAATTTTTATGGCTAACTGTGAATGAAAATTTTCTCCTCCTTCTAGAATTGTTTCCTGTGATAATTTATAAGCAATAACATTCCATTTTATTGCTTATAAATGTAGCAGAACAGAAAATTCTAAAAGGACTTCCAAATGCTGTTAAAAGGAAGACAGATGCCTTTGCAAACTGCAGCAGTAGGACCAAATTATGCCAGTTTTACTGTTGTCAGTAATACTGAAGATTTTATGCCAAACATTAGGCATTGATATTCCACAATGAAGTGGTTCATGGAGAGTCATTCTGTAATTCTACTTGAGCTGTTTTTCTTGTGTCACTCTCTTTCATATGCTGATAGTATCACACACATACTACAGTTTTGAGAGTTGACATCTTATGGTCCATAGACACAGTCTGTTGGGATTTGACCAGCTTGCTCAGATCTGGAAGATCAAGTATTCCCATGTATTTTTAAAGCCTATTTAAACTTGCAGGATTGGTGTTTTAGAAAAGTGCTCCCATCAGCTATCTAAATGTGATAGAACAAGAAGAAAGCTTAGAGAAAGTGGGAATAGAGTATTGAATAAATCTGGGCAGAAATTTGGGAATCTGGTATTTGGGTTAGGTGGAAATGAGAGCCTTTGATGTAAGAGGTCACAGGATAGGTTATGCAGTAGATGAGATCTTTTGGGTGTTTTATAAGAGAAACCACGGTCTGTGGCTCACACCCCACATCCCACACACACCTGAACAGTACTATGCTGCACTCTGTAACAGTACAATAGCAGGACGGATAACTATGAAGAACTGAAGCTGAGAAGCAGGCCTTGGAGTTCATCTAAGTCTCCCAGTTGCACAAAGAAGGTTGTTTGTAAAACAACTAGTATATTTGTTGGTAAAATTGTGACAACATTCATAAAAGTTAAATATCTTGTTAGATTCCTTATAATTTTAGTAGAAAGCATTAATATTATACAAAGGAGGAGGTAACAGGTAGGGCTGCAGTCATTTCAGCATTTGGTTCTACTTTGTGCACGGTGACAATTTGTTATAGCTGTGTTTGTCTGCAAACACGCTGTATTCCAGATTTATGTTTTTTAAAAAAATCAAAAGTTTCTCTGGCTTTTGTGGGATCCCACTTCAGAGGGATTTTTATTTCCTGACCTGTTTTGTAAATAATCCATTTAATTATTGGAGTTTCATTTTGCATTTTTTTTCCAAGGTCACTGATATTTCTTGCTAAGCAAAAGAACTATGGAGGTAGATGGTTTTATGTGTCTTTCAGGCTCTGTATTTCTTAAAGTAGGATCATAACTGTAGCTGTCATTTTGGTTGCTTCTTAAAGTGTGATGTGGCTGATAATCACTGCTATGACCTACGTATCAAAATCATTATAAAGCCAAGAGTCAAAAGGCACAAGTAACAAGAGTTACATGCTGGAGAGTAACAGAAATCAGAGGAAGTGAATATTTCAGATTATCATGGTGGTTCCACTGAGGTTCCATGACTCCATTTTGGAATGGTGTTGAGGTGGGCTTGTTGCAGACATCCAGAACAACCAACTGGCCTCAGGTATCCTTAATTGTCCTCTCACTCCCAGAGTGGGAGGGAGAAGACTGGTTAGTATGACACAACCCTGTGCTGCTAGTCGGTATTACACATCTGTCATGAGGTTACTCTGGAACTGTTCCAGCACTTCAAGCAGCTTAAGAGCCGTAAGTTGATGACCCTGAATAGAACCCCAACTTCTTTCAACTGTATACTGATTTTCCAGGCTCTTAAACGACCAACTTCAGAGGTCTGTTGAAGATTTGCAGCACCGATTGTCCCTCAAAAAGGACGAACTGCAGTCAGCTCAAGAAGAAATTGTAAAGCTAGAGGAGAAAATAGGTAATCACTAGTTATTTTTATGCTTATTTCCTGTTTTTAAAATAGAAAGTACTTATTGTTTTATTTATAGACAGGTTAAACCAGAGGAGCACTTCACAGGATGAAACAGTCAATATGCTTAGAAGTACTATTACTGTTTTGGACAAAGAAAAGGACAGTCTTCAAGAAACCGTGGATGAAAAAACAGAAAGAATTGCATGCTTAGATGACAACTTAGCTAACAAGGTTTGTGGAGTAAAAGTATGATTTTACAGTCCATCTGAGGATTTTTAAAGCAGTTACATTTTGGGGAGCCGTTTTGCCTTGATGACGAAGCCTGTGCAGAACTCTAGGCGTCAGTCACATAAACACTATGTTTGCATACTCAATAGCATTTTAATTATGATTGTTAGTGTATTCCCCAAACACTCCAAGAAAATAAAGAAGTATTTTTTGCATTTTGCACTTGGAGTTATTTATCGTCATATAAGATTCTAGCCTGAGATGAGAGAATCTGTAGCTAAATTCCATCTTTTTTGATGACAAGGCAATCCTTTCTCAGTAAAGACACTTGGAAATTTGAATGTGCAAAGATCCAGTTATATATTGCTGAAGGGTTAAAATAAATGTTTAAATGTAAAGTTCTTTAACTTGAAGTATCCCGTTATGTTGCAATATAGTAATACCTAATACAACTTTTGCTTTTATTTTTGTAGGAAAAAACAATTACTCATTTACGTCTAACTCTCTCTGAGCTGGAGTCCTCAAAAGAGTAAGGAAAGACTAGGATGCCTTCTTCAGTGGTTTTATTTTATCAAGTGGTTCTAAAGTTAAAGTAGATGGCTATTTTAGTTATTGTGGTGAAATGGAGTTAGTTCTGTTCAAGTCAAGTAGAGGAGTGTACTGTGTTGGGAAAGAAATCACCTCCTTGTACACAACAAGGGAGGTGATTCTGCCCCTCTTCTGGTGAGACCCCACCTGGAGTACTGTATCCAGCTGAGGTGTCCTCAGTGCAAGACCTGTTGGAGTGAATCCAGAGGGAGGGCCACAAAAATGGTCAGAGAGTTGGAACACCTCTGCTATGAGGACAGGCTGAGAGAGTTGGGGTTGTTCAGCCTGGAGAAGAGAAGGCTTCAGCGACACCGTATTGCAGCCTTTCAATACTTAAAGGGGCCTCTAAGAAATATGAGAATAAACTTTTTAGCAAGACCTGTTGCGATAGGACAAGGGGTGATGGTTTTAAACTAAAAGAGGGTGGATTTAGACTAGAAATAAGGAAGAAATTTTTTACAATGAGGGTGTTGAAACACTGGAACATGTTGCCCAGAGAGGTGGTAGAAGCCCCATCCCTGGAAACATTCCAAGTCAGGCTGAATGGGCTCTGAGTGAGCTCATGTAGTTGAAAATGTCCCTGCTCACTGCAGAGGAGTTGAGCAGATGACCTTTAAAGGTCCTTTCCAACCCAAACTATACTATGATACTATAACTTTTGAAGAGACTTCCCCTTCAATTATATTGCAGACTGATAAGATGCTGTTAAGACAGCTGTTAACCATTGTTTGTGTTTATTTTCCTAATTGGTAACATTTCTCAATTCTTAGTTAAGAATTTTAGTATTTTAAGTAGTCCACTAGATATTATTAGGTTGACTCAGGTAAAACTCAGAGCTGAACTCTTAATTATTGGCAAGCTAATTCTTCCAAGCCTAAGCTGCCAGTACAGTCTTAATTAAAATATATTTAGGTAGTTTTTAGCTGAGCTTCATCTGATCTTTCCTTCTTACCGCTTTTTAAGCATGACTTTTTAAAACTATAGCTTTTTAAAAGAAAATAGTTAAACACCACATTTAGGTAGTTTTTAGCTGGGCTTCATCTGATCTTTCCTTCTTACCTCTTTTTAAGCATGACTTTTTAAAACGATAGCTTTTTAAAAGAAAATAGTTAAACACCAATATTTAAATATCTGAAGACCAATCTAAGTGAATTTTTGGTACATTGATGCATGAAATCTCTGTGGCAAAAAACTAATGCAAAAGTTTACTTAAATTCACATGTATTTATATTTCTACTTTTTTATTTAATCTCTTCCTTACTCTTTGATTGTTGACTTTCAAGTGTAAGCTATCTGTCTTTTTCCTTTATGGTTTATAAATTATGCAGTGACTAACATATTGTAACCACTACCAGACAGATAAACATAAGTATCTGTAATTGCTGTTTGCGTAATAAGATACATCTTACCACATACAGCTTCAAAGTTGAGGATTAATTCCATTTTATTTGTGCATATTGACATTTTACAACCTTAGCTTATGTTTAGATTTAGACTCAATTTGTCAGCCTTTGGCGGAGAGCACGAATTTTACCTTTTTTTAAAAAAAAAAAAAAAACAAACCAAACTTCTACATATCCAAAAATCCACGTCTGCTCATTTTCAGCAGTATGTGGTATAGTATAAGAAGGGGCAACTTAAATACGATTTTCACTTGATAGCCAGATGAAGGACATGCTGAGCACCAGAGACCGTGAGATATCTAGCTTACATCGCCAGCTTGATACGTCCCACACAGAGCTTGCAGAAACAGGAAGAGTAAAGGAAATGGCTCTGAAAGAAAACAGACGACTGCAAGATGACCTAGCTACAATGGCCAGAGAAAACCAGGTACGAAGGCAGTACGTAATACTGAAGTATTAAACTAGTTATTGCTTACATATACTAGTACATCAAAACCACTATATCCTCAATTTTGATTTGGTATTTCTTGAACACTAGGATATTAAAAATGAGTGGGCAGAAGTTGTAAAAGCAATTACTTTAGATACTTAAGTGTAGTCAACACAGTGGGAGAGAAATAGATAAGCTTTCAGTTTAGTCACCCTTCCCCAGACTAAAAAAGAAATCTAAATAAAACAAATCTAGGACATAATTGTTTATACTGTAATGAAATAATGTTAAGTGGTTATATCACTTGTTACTTGGTATTTAATTGGGTTTTATCTGTGGAACAGGGATGATTGAGAGAGAGCGAGAAACCACAAAAGCAGATACCAGGTTATTAGTCAGGTGAGAGGGAGAGGGAGGAGATTGCTAGCACATCTGAATTTATTCTGGTGCATAGTGATTCCTTAGTTTCATCATCTAGTTTCCATGAAGTGTTGGAAGTATTGAGTTGAGGTATGGCATGTTTTGAGAATAGAATGTTTTGGAATGTAGATTTTAATATTTGTGTTCTGTGAGCCTTGGCAATGGTGACTGTAAGGAGATATTGACAGGTTTTTAATTTCCAGTTATAGCACTGTTATTTTCCATTCATGTCTGTTGCTCTGCAGGAACTTTGCTTTCACTGATGAACTGGGAAAGGTTAATGTTGCAGGGGAAAATATAAGAGGGCTTGAAAGCTACAAGACAGAAAGGTTGAAAAAAACCTTATTTTTAAGGTGTGATAGTCCTGAATAGTCTGAAAGAACTATTTCCTGATTTCAGGAATGGATAAAGAGGCACAGTCAAAGGGAATAGGGAATTTTCCATTGTGTCACGGTTGTGTGGGGTTTTTAGATGGTGAATTCAAAAATGCCATCCATTTCCCTGGAGATATGTTATTAGATTGTCTTTGCACTGGTAAGGTAGTGTCACAGTGAGGTGATATCTTAGAGTTTAGCTGTATATTGCAGCTTTTCTTGTGCGTGGGTTTTTTTTTTTGTGGAGATTCTGTTCAGGTACTTTATTTTACTGCTTGCAGAGTTTTGTGTTATATATTTTTAATTGTATTAGTTCAATATGAATGCAGCTTTCATTAGCTCTCTCCTAGTTTAGAGTCACAATGTACCTCCTTGCTAACAGCTAGCCAGTCAGTAGCTTTTGGCCAAAAAAGCAGAAGGGAACTGCACTGTGATTGTGCAGTGGAGTCTGAGTTGTTTCATGTGTATTTATGGTCAGCTTTCCAGTTGGGAGCTATACAGTCCCTCTCAGCTAATAAATTTCCTTCTAAAGTGGTTGCTATAAAGACATGACTTAAACCTACGTCGGTTACAGAATCAAAGTTGAAATAAAGTCTTTAGTGCCTTGAGGTATTTCCATAGGATATCATTGAATAGTTTATTGAAAGATGAGTTATCTCAAGTTGATGGTGTAGGTTAAATAACAATTTTGCAAGACAGAAATAGTTGAGAGATTCAGTGAGTTAAACTGTTTGATTATGATCATTATTATTCTTGTGGCATCATCATCTTGAGATGTTCTCCCAGGGTCGGCAAGTTAAACCAGCCACTGCTGTGTAAGGCTGGTTTCAAGACCCTAAGGGGCTTATATAGTATCTTCCCATTTGCACTCTTCCCAATCATTATTG
Source organism: Antrostomus carolinensis (assembly GCF_000700745.2). Classification (NCBI taxonomy): domain Eukaryota; kingdom Metazoa; phylum Chordata; class Aves; order Caprimulgiformes; family Caprimulgidae; genus Antrostomus; species Antrostomus carolinensis. The sequence continues at coordinate 25,018 of NW_010286230.1, forward strand.
CTCCATCTCTTCTTCCTTGGAATTCTCTGGGTCTGGATCCATGACTGGGAGAGCCTGAAGTGCATTCAGTCTTGTTGATCCCACACATATAATGATTTGGTTTTGTGCACTAGTTGGTTACTGCTGACCAAAAGCCTCCCAGCTCCAAGTCTATGACATGGGTGTCCATGTACAATAGAATGTGCATATAGACAATATATAACAAAAATATCCAGTGTTGTACAGGTTAAGTAACATTTTTTATTAGGCTAAACATTATAAAGACTACTTAGAGAATATATGAATGTGATTTAAAGAGCTAGCCCAGAATTTTGTTGCAACTCATTACATTCAATTTGTATAGCAAATACAACTGTTGCAGCTCATCATGAGACTCAAATGCCTTGTACAGTTTTGATGCTGAGATACCAATGTTTGTTTGAATTCACTGTAAATGCCAACACTAAAAATAATCAGGACCTTGTTAGCTAAACCATTTGTTTCAATTCCCCTCAGTCAACCCAACTGATTCTGAAGCTAGGAAGTACAGTATAGCAAGATGTTTTAAGTGATGTGGTACCTTGAATAGTTCTTGCAAAACTATGGTACAATACATAGATATGTGCGTCTATTATTGAAATTAGAGATGCCATTTGCAGGTATCTAATAAGATTAAATATTAAATATTATCATGATGTGATGACTAAAGTTTTCCGAGTGTGCTTGGGAAGGTTACCACGGAGACAAGCCAACTGATTTCAGCATCTGCTAAATAAGGCATAAAGTAAAAAGGGTGTCATTAATGAATATCAATATACCACAAAAAGAAGAATGAAAAGGAATAAGGCATTATCCTCTATTTTCCCCATGTTTGATAGCGGGGATAGAACATGATGCCTGCCTTTCTGGCTCTCTTGGCTAGAGGACTCAGGAAGTTGAGAGCTGAACCTGAGAAGGCTAGAGTTAGCAGTTCCACAATCTCAAATTCCATGGTGCATTTTTGATGTCTAAATATGATCTTAATAATGCATTTAGTTATTTTATCTTGCAATTCTACTTTAAAATAAATGTTATTTTGTTACAAAGTTGACTTTCTAGTGATACAAAACTTTCTTTCACTCAGGGATAGTGAATCTTAAGGCTAGAAAAATCCTAGCTCCCAAACATCTGTATGTTGAATTTTCCAAAGATCAGTAGGGTGTGTCATCAAGGAAGCTGCAGATTTTATGAACTGGTATGATAATCATTGTTTTCTGTGATTACTCTTGTCTGGAAAACTCTTCAGTGTATTTAAGGTAATAGGCGATATTTCTGAACCCTACAAATCCCAAAGGGCTTTGACTAAATTACTTATAAGTAGAATAGAATAAAATCTAGGGCATATGCAATTATTTGATTTAGTCTGATAGAATAATATATAGTGATATACATAGTGATTAATTTACTCTAATGCACTGTTTTGCTTTTATGTAATCTCTTTAGGCTATCAGTACTGAGCTTGAAGATGCAATACGTGAAAAAGAAGAAATGAAAAACAGGGTTCATAATTATATAACTGAAGTTTCCAGATTTGAGACCCTGATAGCTTCAAAGGTAAAAGTATAATCTGTAGGCAGTCATTAGTGTTTTCAATAAATCCATTGATTTTAGAGTATAAAACATTCTCACTAGGATACAATGAACTAATTAAGAAATTTATGGTTTGGGTCCCATTCTCCCTGCCTGTCCCATTTCCTTCTCTTATTTTTTTTCCTTCTTTCCTCTGCAGTGTTTTAAGCCTCTAGTGGATTTCTACAAAACCTTATTAGATCTGAAGCACTGATAAATTCTGACATATCGCAATTTCATTGATCATGTTTCTGTTGGCCATAACACTGGAGAATGACAAACAAATCATGTTTTAATGTTGTTTTGCTTTTTGAGTTTTGACGAGGCAACTAGTAAAATGTCTAGTACTATTTCATGATTGAAGGCAACAAGTAGTTTGTATGATGGTTTTTAATGTTTTACACTTTTTAAAAAGATAAATTTTATTTGTAGTTCTGTGGGAAAGTGTAAAAATAGCACATTAGAATTTTTCTCTATGAATGGTGAGTTCAGAGTTTTTGCTGTACTGACAAAGCAGTGCTCTTGTTAAATGTATTTTATCCCTATACTTGGATTCAAAAGTGTGATGTGTGTGAATTAGAACTTATAATCATTTAAAACAAATAAAATTTATGTCAAGACAACATGAACTGGTAAAAGTTACGTGACTTTGAATAGGAAAGAATGAATTTTGATCTGACTTCAACTTGCATGTCTAGATTAATGCATGTAAATTCAGCCACTTTTTACAAGTAGAAACTGAAGCATAGAGAAAAAATTAAGGTCAATAGTATGCTCACCTATAACTCTCAATTTAAAACACTTACTTGAAGTTTAGTTTTTAAGAATTTTACAACATGTCATAGGTCCAAAGCACTTCAGCTACAGATGTGGCCACATCTTTAGCAAATAAGAATTCAGTTATTCAAGTCAAGTACCAAGAAGCTGTAGCATATACAGCCAGTGACCAATTATGAAAGGTTGATTTCAGGGATTTGTTTAGTATTACATTATGTTTTCTGTGGAGATGAGGATTTACTTTGTTCATTTGCTTAATAATGAGTTTCTGTTTCCTAATGCCCCACCTCATTCTGTCTGCACCTTCCAAGTGCTGCAGGAAACAGAAGGGATTTCAAAAACAGTAACCTTCCTCATTAGGTAAATCTCATTCATGTTAGCAACACACTCATCCTGCTGTGCATTACATGAACAGGGAAGAAGGGAATGGAGCTAAATAAAAAAGAAAAATTAATCACTGCCTTGTAACATGCACTTGCAATTGGACCAAATTAAAATTCACAAGCAACATTTGTTCTATCACTGCATAACTTGTAAACACTAAAGCTTCCAGGTTTGTACTTTTATGACAGACTGCTTAGGTGTATGTTGCTGAATGGGTTATCAGTCTTTCAGGCACTGCTGTAATATAAATATTTATAAGAGAACAGTAAGTAAAAGAGCTGGAAATTGACTCCTGCTGGAATTTCTTAGGAAAGGCAGCACTAGGATCAATACATCTCAGCAATGTGACCCTTGACAATGCAGAGAGATCCAAAATAAAACCTCCCCTGGGAGCCTTGAAACTCATTAACAAGTGCTAAATATGAATACTTCAATTAATAAAACTGAATGCCATCACTGTATTTATTTACTATTTGGACTTGCAAAAGGGATGACGGCCCTTAGTAATTGCCAGATAGTGGGATAAAGAAAATGGAGAAAGATCTACTTTCTTTTGGGGGGGGAAATATATATACGATCAAGCAACTTGAAGGTATGTTGATCATTGCAGAGTGATTTACTGTTTCATCTAGGAAAAAGAAAATGAAGAATTGTTAGAGAAGTTCCGAATGCTCCATACACAAGCTGAAGACTGGGAAATGAAGGCTCATCAAGCTGAAGGAGAAAGCAGCTCAATACGACTTGAACTCCTTTCTGTAGATACAGATCGGAGACGTCTTCGGGAGAGAGCAGAACTTCTGGAAAAAGAAATTCAAGGGGTAATAATTTGTGCAATGAAATTCTGTCAAGGAAAGTAGGATACATTCCAGTGATTTTTACTAAAGTCAATATACTATTTTTAGTGCTTTAATGGAAAATAATTCCTATACATGAATGTTTCAAATGTGGACACTGAGTTTTTGAAACAGTAACAGATTTTGGTTAGATGTGCTTTCCTTCTTTTCCTCCTTTCTCAAAATTAGAATCACAGCATATATTTTTAATACTTTTAGGTCTCTTCTGTTGGATGATCATTGCTATTATGTTATGGTCTCTGTAAGAACCTTTTGTTTAGTTGCTTCAAAATATTTGCATATAGCTTTATGAGTATTTTGTAAGCTTAGTTCTTATGTCTTTGAAGCTTTGAATGAAGTATTTGAAGTGTTGGTGGAGTAAAGGAAAAATCTGGTAGTAGTAGTCCAAAACCAGAATCAGGATTCCATAATATTGAAACCTAGACCAATACCATAGAAAAAAATGGAGTTTATATTTTAGAAGCAATAACATTCATGGAGATCAAGGAAATTTGAATAGCTGTGGATTGACCACATTTTGTCTCATGCTTTTAATGTGACAAAAACAGTTAGAGACTTTAATATTGTAAGCTGAGTTAAAAATAGATTGTATTTTTGGAGTTTCAAGCTTTTAAGTCTTTTCTGAAGCTGGAATCCAGCTTCATTCCACTCTTGTATAGTACTTGTGTAATTCTTCAAGATGGAGATTAAAAATTGCAGAGATGGTTTATTAGTTGTTCTTAGCTGTGATTTAGGGAGAGGAAAGGAATGTTATATAAGGTTAATTTTATAAGGAAAGTTAATTTTGAAGGGAAAAGAAAGTATGAAAACCCTGTTATCCAACAGAACTGTTAACATGTAACACTGAAGGGGTATCCATATTTGTCTTTGTTTAGCATATCGTTGCACATCAAGCATATGAATTTCAGATCTCCTCCCTTACAAAAACTGTATCCAAATTGGAAGAGGATATTAAACGTGAAAATCAGGATAAGTCTTCTGCGTTGGCGGACCTGGCTTCTGTGAGGGAACTCTGTGTGAAACTTGAGTCTAACAAAGAACTTTTATCTCGACAGCTGACATCCAAAAGCATGGATTATGAAAGGGTAAGCAGCAAAGACACATTTCATTTGCTACAATAAAATATCTTCCTTTGCTTTTCATGGTTTTTGGAGAAAAGTATAAATTACTTCTGAGAGTAGGTAAGTTAATTTACATCACTAGTTTTGCATTTATATATAAATTATAAATTTTCCAGTGTACAGAGCTATATTTGTCGTTTTTGTACAGATAGAGGGAGCTTCATTAATTATCACTACAAAATGTGACAGCTGTAGTTTTTGCTCTACCACAGAGACATATTTATTTACTCTTTTTAATTTACTGAAGTTTTCAACTTTTATAAAAACTAAATAACGCACTTCTTATTTAGATATTGAAGACTTTTCCCTAATGTACTTTTTCAATTAAATTGAAATTTAGATTCAGCTGAAGTTCATTAAATATTTTGAAATAGTTTAAGCAGTTCTAAATATCTGTAGTTTCAGAACTTTTTTCTTTACAGCTGATTGTTATGTCTGTCAATTACTGTAATATTTAAGACCTTGAGAACAGTGGTTCCCACGGGATTTTTTTATATTTGTAGAACTGATGACGAAAACAAGCATTCCTACATTTTCAGCAAAAGCCAAGAAGCTAACTGTGAGCCAACAGTTCTAGTTGAATAGACCGAAGTATAGTAAATACCATTTTTGTACTTGTGCAAAAGCCTGCTTTTGTGTTCTGGGTACTCACCCAAGCATTTCCAATATTCAGTAATCCAGCTCCCAGTAAATGATTTGACAGATGTATGGCTTGAATAGTTTTTAACTAAGTATAGTTGTAACTACTGGTTGGCTTTAATTTGTTTTATGAGCTCGGTTTCCTATTAATTATTATCAAACTTCCAATAATTTCAGTTTTTGTAACAACTCCTCATTAAAAAGAACTTGGAATGTTTGTAAACCAGTGTATTAATAATGTAAAAAATATTATGCCCTAGGTTCTAGGTGAATTAGAAGATATGAAATCAGAAGCAGAGTTGCTGAAAAAGCAGTTATCCAGTGAGAGGCTTACAGTTCAGAATCTTGAAACATTGCTGGCTACTAGTAGAGACAAAGAATTTCAGAACCATTTAACATCCCATGAGAAAGATTCCGAAATTCAGTTATTGAGAGATAAGTTAACACTCGCTGAGAGCAAACTGTAAGTTTTAACAAGTATGTGTATGTGTTATGTGATGTACAAAGAAACTTTTTCTATGTGACAGCACTTATTCACAAAGTCAAATTCTTGGTGTTCCGTACGGCTGAGCAGATATTTGCAGCAATGTCTTTTGGTCTTTCATGGCATTGTTTACCTAAAGTTTCTTTACAGATCTTTCATATTGCTTTCATTGGCAATTGGCACTCTGGTGGATGTCGGTTTAGTACAAGCAGTAAACTTAAACAGGAGTTCCAAAGGAAACCTACTTTAAAAGGAAGGAACATCCTGCTGAGTTTTCAGTCTTGAGAATAAGTACTTAGTCTCCCCCTGGATTTGTCCCCAGTCTGACTCTGGAAAGTTTGCTTCACTTTTTCTGCTGGTCCTGACTCTTTTTCATATCAGTGGTGATACCTTTCTTGAAGTTCACTTCAAGATGATATAACTGATATCAAGTCTGATATAACTCTGGCATCTTTTCAGTGCAATCACTAAAATCCTTTCCTTCTGAGCCCCTCAGTGGACATAACTACCTAATGGCAAGGTAGCTGATCTGTTGCAGACATTATTTCCACTACGGAACCAGCCAACCCATGATAATTTGTAACTTTTTTTAGCTGTTGAGTACATCTATAAATATATGTATGCACTGCAGTATTATTTGGATATTTAACCTTTGCATCAGAATGTATCAATTCTCAAAATATACAACCACCTCTCTCACAGGTTCTGATTTTCTCCTTAGCTTCAGGAAGCAATCTAATTCAACTCTGCTTTTTAAGCAAAATGTCCTATTTTTATTTGGCTTTGAAGTGTTGAACTATGAATTTAATTATTAAGACAACGCAATTTTTTTTAGTCTTGAACTATGTTCTATGTTCTTATATTGGAGTATTCTGAAGTCCTAACTCCTTTAGAACAATGAAGATTCATCAAGCATCTCAGAGCAAATTGAAAGTAAAATTTTGACATATGTGTACTGCTCACAAAAAAATATCAAGTATATTATTATATATTATTCATGGTAAATTTGAATTGCTCACCTACTGAAGATGCCTGTTGTCCTTACTTTGATTAAAGTAAGAATCACTTACATAATAAACAGTGAAGTCATAGTGCTTTAAAAAAGCAGAAGTACTTTTGCTGCTATTAACTGTTCAGGAAAAAGTCCTGTATCATTTATTGTTCCTTTGAAATATCAACAGAACTGAACGGACACCTACAGTAAATGTGGCCAGCGCTTTCCATTATAGCTAACTGCAACTTCTTATGGTCTGTGTCTGCCTAGAGTAGAAATAACTTATTAATGCTCTAAATCTTATCTCTTTGGGACAATGAAGCTAAGAGGGGGATATTTTGTGTATATGAAATTCAGGTACGAGAGAAGTGGGGAACATAAGATATTTTTTTCATGATGTGGAGAAGAGAATTTGAAGTTTCCATGATATGTGTCATCTTGGCACGATCATTCTCCTGGGGATGCATTAGCCAGTGACTGTAGTAGTATCACTGCATTAAATATGAAAAAGGGAGGAGGAGCAGCTGAATGTAGATGGTAATGAAGAGTAAAGTCAAAGTAGAATTTCAGGAAGAGAAAAACAGATACACCCAGTTAGTAAACACTTGGCATAGAGAGCGAAAGGGAATGTATAGAAGGTAAAAGTACAGATAATGCTAAACAGTTAAAAACTGTCTGTAACTTGGTGACACGAATGTGCAAAGAAACCACTTTTGGTTGATTTATGTAAAGGCTGTAACTTACCACTGACCATGGTCTACCTCAGGTAGCAGTGATCTCAATGGATCTGTAGATGATGACACTGTAAATCGCCCCTGTGCAAGTCATTGCTTCATGTTTTAGAAATGCTGAGTTTTGTTTACTTGAGGGAAAAAAGTTAATTGCATACAAAGAACAGAAACTAATGGAATGTCCTGACTATGAAAAAAAGGTGAGGTTTTCGTTTAACTTTAATTTAGCTTCTTTGTGTACAAACATTATAAAACTCTGTTTAAATAACTTCATAGTGATCTTTTCACCATTTTTGTTCCACACACATTGTAGGGCTCCTTTCTTATTTGTTGCAAATGTCAGTACTTGCACTCTTAATAGGATGTGATATTGCAGGAAGAAGGAAAATGTTCTCTTGGAGGAATAGTGACTATTCTATTGAATTGTTTTACTCTGCTTGTCTCAAAGATTCTGCATGTTGCTAGGCAAAAGTTCAGGTGTGAGAACTAGTTGCATATACCTTATTTTCTACTCTACAATTTGTAGTAGTTGCAGTCGAAGAACAGGAATTTTAAAGGCCCACAGCTGAGACTGAAGTATGTGTCAGTTATGTTTGTATCTTGTGAAATATAAAAATTCATTTGACTTGGCAAAATTTCAGTTTTAACAAAATCATATGTCAGTATTTTTTGAACATTATTTACGGTTTTGGCCTTATTGTGCCTGTTTTTCCATTCTATTTAGAAAATGGTACTGATAGGACCTCTGATTTTGGAGGGATTCTCAAAATTAAGTTTAGCTTGTGTAATTTTGAGGTCTATGAAGAGTGAGTAGTACTGTTACGCAGCGCGCTATTTGGGTGATAGTACAGTAAGTGAGATCTTGAGGCTCTACAGTGATGAAGTATTAAATAAACAGAGAATATTGAATAGCTAAACTACTTGTTGAAAGCTTTCTTCTTATATGAAGATTACTTTGCATAGAGGTTCCAAATGAAAATATTTCTTAATTTTTGAGTGATTTGCTTCATGATCTTAATTTTGTTTAAATGTCATTGACATGGAATAACCTCAGAACTCACAAAACTGTTTGCTTTCTTTCTTTATTTTATAATAATGATATTGGGCCCTGAATTCTTGCCTCCATCTGAAAGCATATGCCTGTCTCTGAAGGACTTAGAATAAGATTTCATCGAAAGCCGTCCTCTGGTCTTCTGCGTCTGTTCTCACCATACAGGATCAAGATACCATTCTAGGAATTTTACTGATGAATAGGAAATACAGGAAAAAATATTCTGCAGTTCTTTTTGGATCAAATCTCTTGAGTAGTTTGCATCTTCCTGGAGTCAGAGACCAGCGGGTGCCAGACAGGAAGCCTGTGACTGAGCTAGGAGTGGAACTCATTTTTCAGAATTCAAGTCCAGTGCTTTAGCGATAAACTAGTACATCACTGCTTCTCCAGAAGTGACTTTTGAGCACTCCACCTCATGTTGGCTTTGAAGACTCTATGGAATAACATAACTGTATAGATTCTGATTTAGACAACTTATTTTTACATTCATTTATTTTTTTGCTTGCTTTATAATGCAATTAATGGTGTTTTGCAACAAAGCATTGAGTCGTCCAAGCTGATGATTTGCTAAGAAGTATATTTAATTATGTTACTTAAGATTTTCAAGGCTGCTTTTCATTTTGATTCTTGCAGTTGAAACAGTTGGGCTCAAACACCAATGTTACAGCTGACAAGCTCTTTCAGACTCTGGGTTTTGCTGATCTGAGCTTACATTAATACCGCTTTTACCTAGATTTGACTTAGTTGTGTTCGTTGCTAGCCAGATAGTTCCAGTCTATTTGATAATTTTTTTTTACTGAAGCCATATCTGTTATGTTTGTATTTTTGAGGGATAGTTACTGCTTTTTTCTTTTTTTTTAAGTGTATTCATTAAGTCAATCTCGCATTGCAACAGAGGATAGTAAATCAATAAATTAATGATTTAATTGTTTTGTCTGTTTTTATAAAACATGTTTGTGTTTACCTTTGTCTGTAGTAAGGATGTAGTGAGAGGCTTGCCAGCTTCTCACTTCTTTCTCACCTTAGGTTCTTCCAGAAGCATTCTGTTGCTTTCATTTGGTTCTCACTGCTTCTAATTTGTCTTTGATTTGTTCTGTATGAAACATGTTCAGTATCTGTTTTGTTTTGTCTTGCTCTAAGTCATCTAAGCTCCTAGCTGACAGTGTTCAAAGAAAACTTTGTTGCTTCTCATATTTGTTTTTAGAAGCAGCTATAATAGAGAAATTCCCATACTTCGGAGTAAAGTTGCACAGCTGCAGACTGACTGTGATGTTTTAAAAAGGCAACTGACAACTGAACGATTTGAACGGTAAGATGCTGTTTTTTCAGAGAGGTGACTCCTCTCATGTCTTCTTTCTTGCTTTTAAATTTGTTATTTTGAATAGTGAGGAACTTTTATGGAAAATTGTGTTCCTTTTCTCATGCAAAATCTAATATTCTCACCTTGGAAACTTCTTAATTCAAAAAGAAAAAAAACTTATACAGTTTCTGAATTCCCTTGTAAATTTTGTGAGTTTACCATTGCATCTGAAAAAAAAATCAACCCCTTCTCATGGAAACAAGAAGAAAATTGAGTGACATTACAAGGATATAAGGCTCTTTGCAAAGTATTATGAAAACCATCAAGTGAAAATATGGAAAAAAAAAAAATACATTTTCTTCCTTTAACATCCTGCAGTACCTCTGTTTTATGTAACTGAAATTGCTATCTGTTGGTAGAGAACGTGCAATTCAGGAAATGCGTCGACATGGTCTTTCTACATCATCATTACGTGCTTCACCTCCTCTCAGTTCAACATTAAGATCTCCCTCACATTCTCCAGAATGTACCATTGCAAGGACAACTGATCAAGCAGCAGCTGAAAAGTAAGCAATTTGATTCTAGCAGGTTGTTTCTGTTTAACAGTTAGGTTTAAATTGTTTCCAAATAATACTTTTTTAGTTATATGAAATTCTCACACACTTTAGATGGTTCTAAGTTCTTCTTTTGTTGACTCTCCTACTATAAGATATTGATTGGAAACAATAGAGACAAAATGCTCTCCAAAGACCGTATAATGTAATGGATTCCCATTCCTGTTTTTGTTAATGGTCTTACACCAACTGACAGCTTCCAAATATATATCGCCTGTTTATTATTGCCATTAATTATATCAAAATATATATTGCCAATTGAATATTGTTAATAGTTCTCTCCAAACAGTGAATGGTTCATATTAAGAGAAATGCCATCAAATTCTCTCATGTACAGCAATGAAGGAAAGACACTCTGTAGGAGAGGGTCCAACTAAAATGCATTTGAACCCTACACATTAGATGAAACTGTCTCCAAAACAAGTGCATAAAAATAATTAATACATTTTTAATTGTTAGTGCTTGAATGCTATGAATGTCTAAGATCATGGTCACTAGAGTCCATAAAAAAGAGATCAAAATCAACCTGTCATCTGTTCATTTTCACTGACATTTTTATTCTCTTAGAGATCATTTCAGATGATGTCAGTTATGTGTTACAGGCGTGATTATTGACTTTATATCCTGTCTGTCCTATGCTGCATAAAAAACTGCAGTGAAGAGTGGAAGGACGGGGAGAGATAAACAGTGATTGTTTTAAGAAATAAATGTGCTATAGCAGCTCATGAATCTAAGTGCTAAACTCCAAAAAACAGAGTTCCAAACTGGCATGATTTAAAACTTTATTTTTGTTGGTAAATAGCTATGGCTTGTTCTTAAGCTTACTTTTGTTAACAAAAACAGAGGTTTCCTGAAAACTGAGGTCAGCATGGCATGATCCACATTGTCAACAATTTTTCTCTTTTTCTCTGAGTTTTTGGACAAAGCAAAAAAAGGAAACTGTGGCAAATGAGATATTGATAGTGAGGATGAAACAGCAGTTATGACTTTTGCCTCACTGGTGAGCCATTAGGCAAACCCTGTTACATTGCAAATCAACATTTTGACTGAGGTAACGATGGATAATATATTTCTGAGAATGAGTATCATCAGCAGAGAATTGTCTTTAGTCTTCCTTGCTTTACAGTGAGTCTCAAGAGCAATAAAAATAGTCCAGTTGCTATACGTGAAGAATACCATGTAGTGAACTATTTATATCAGACTATTTGCGTACCTAGTTTTAACAATGACAGCTCTGCAATATCTTATCAGAACATATCCCATTTTCATGAAGTATGTATTTTTAAAGAAAGTGATTTTTTTTTTTAACAACTGAATTCATATGCAGTTTAATTTTTTACTATCTTGCCTTTTAAAGCTGTCAATGGATTATTACATTAGAATAATCTCAGTAGTACTTTCATCATCTTTCACCCTACTTATTTATTCCTTCCTGGGATCTGACCACAGTAAAATGTACTCTGTATTTGCTGTTCTATAGTGTTACAACTGTCTTTTTCTCTAATCTGATTTAGTCTTCTCAAGCAATTTTCTCTTCTTCCTCATCTCACATTTACTTTGTTAAAAATTTGAGCAATGAGTCAATGAACTGAATGTAGAGTTTCAGATAATGTGCTAGTAGTTGATGTTCAGGAATAACAGAAAAGAATGGGGAGACTAGATCTAATTATTACTTTTTATCCTAATTTTCATTACTGAAATATAATAACTTTATTCTGAATTTTTTTCTTTCTCCACTAGAAATGTGAGCTTCAAGGAATAACCAGTACTTGAGCAACTGAAGCATTACCTTGTTACAAGGACTTTTTTATTTTTTAAATGATGAAGGCTGACTTGTATTCTACCTCTGTTTTCTTCAAATCTGTGATTACCTTTGAAATTTCTGGGAACTGGTGACATAATCAACTTTGCAAAATTCTGCTTTCCCAACTGGCTGGGGTGACTGTTTTTTGCTGGCTGTTTGATGGGTTTTGTGTCAAGGCTGGCTAAATTTTGTTACTATTTTGCAAGCATAACAATAATAAGAAGGAAACGAGTACTTGATGTGACAATCTCCTGTTTTCGTTTTACTGTTTTATTTCTCTTTGCTTCTCTCATGGTTACAGAAATTTGTTCACATCTTAGTGTGAGCTAACATAGCAAAACATACACGACTGTCTTAAAAACGCTGTGCCAGTGTGTGTGTGTGTTTTGTACCCATGAGGATTTCCTATGTTTGGGCTTTTAACAAGTGTTCTCAGTTTACAGGGCATTCTTCATGATATTTAAAATTACTGATTATCTATTTTGTGAACACATTTTGTTTACTGTACCTTTTTTAATTTAAAAATATATCAGTTATTTTTTATTAATGTTTTTGTTATCTAACAACTGCTCATCTCCTTTTTTTTGATCTTTGTGTGAAATTGCATTTTAAATATTATCCCAATATTAAATAAAAAGTGAAAAGTGGTATTGAAATCTTTCAAATATTATAAAATTAGTTCTAAAGTATTTTATATTCAAATTTTTCAACCACGTCTGGAGATATTTTTCAAATTTTGGTTTTAAAATATCAGAACAAAACTTGGAATCCTTCACACAGTTAAGCTCAAGCTTTTGGAGAGCTGTCACAGGCCTTTATTTTGTGACCCACATATTAGGTAAATGCAGTGAGAACTTTGTCTTTAAAATATCTGGTATATTTAGCAGAGGAGCATTTCAAATTTAGGCTATGAATTAAGATGCGATTAGCAATCACAATCTTACTATATGCTCTTAAAGTCCATCTATGCAGATAATTGTATGTCAAATCATTCTTCCATGCAAGAACAGACAATTTTCTAAGTACACGCCGTTCAGGTTGACATGATGTGTATTCATAGGTATCGTGCAGAGGACTAGGTAAGAGTGGGAGGATGTATTGTACATCCTTGCACTGGCCAACAGGTAGTGTTCTGCTTGCCTGATGTTGGATAAAAAACTGTGATTGCCAGCTAACATTACAAGCATCTCTGAGGTGTAAACAATTTATTAAATGACATGGGGAAAAAAAATAATTTTTGCTTCTAGATTTTGTCTATTTTGCACGAAGATTGTTACAGTTAGAAAATATAAAGAATATTGTGTTAACTGGAAATATTCTCATATATTCATAGATAAATAATTGTTGCTGCAAGCTATATAGTTATACTTTATTTTTTATGTATTATTTTGTCAGTTTTGTTATTTAATATGTGTCTATATGTATTAAATTTTACTAATTAAAAACAACTTAGAACTCTTATTCAGAAGTACCTGAAAATACTTGTACTTTAGGCCTCTGAGCCATGGGAAGGAATTGTTTATTTAAAGTGTGTGCGTCTCATACTTCTTACTTTTTAGGTCTCATTTGCCGGTTACAGAAATGGGGAGATCATCGTCTCTAAATGTGACTTAGGTATTAATACTGTTTGTAACTAAGTCAGTAGTTTCCACTGATGCTAATTAACATTAGTGATTCAGGATGAAGCAGTTGAGAAAGAATGAGAGAAGAACTCGTGTTCTGCCTTTGTTGTCTTCAATGGTGTCTTAAATAACTTATTCTGTATATAGAATCTGAATTTTTTAAAAGTGCAAGTATTGAGTTTTATTGAAAATATTGTATTTCATCTTACAAAAAAAAATGTATATTTTGACATTCCATAACGCTTCAATTAATAGTACTTCTTCCATGAATATCTATTCTGAAGAATTAGCGGATTGTTGAGCACAGGTGATATAATAAAACTGGTATCTTTTCAGTGACCAAAGCCTGTGCAGCTTTCTAAAACTAAAACGTTACTAATATTCAGACTACAGTAAAGCTGTCATTTTACCTTCTCTTACTATTATTTTACATAATTTTTGTAAGCAACTAGAATAAAAGATAAGTAATATTTATACAACTTTGCTTTAAAATGTATTTGGTTTCATGAAGTACAAAACAAGTACAAAAATTTGTGGAAGATTGAAATCTGTGGACTACCGTATATGTCCTGTATGAAACAAGCCTTATGTGAGTTGGGATGTTAACATGACTCTCCTGGACTTTGCTCCAAGAAGCTTCTGTGCTGTCCTGGCCTCCTGGAAGACCAAAAGATCACAGAAGCCTCATGACCTGTTCCAGTCCTCAGCCAGGGTGAGTTGAAAGCAGAGTGGGGTAGACATCAAATCGTGAGAAAAGTCTGGCTGCTCAAGTTGTCTGTCTTCTGTTGTTCTCTGCAGTTGGGGATGGGGGAAAAATAACATTAGAAAAATAATAAAGGAGAAGCAATAATCATTGGGGCATTTTCTTTACAAAATGAAGTGTATGGTCAGAAGCAGAGGAATCTGGAGAGAATAAAAGGACAGTTTTTATCAATTTATTAAAACCTAAATTGCTCAATTAAACTTACCATAATGTGTTTTTAAGAAATTCTTAGAACTGTTTTTTTTTCCTCTTACAATATGTCCCTAAATTTTAGAAAACTAGTCTAAAGTTAAATAAGCAATTCTAGGGTTCAGTTGGAAAACCTAATGTTATTGTTTTGTCACCCTAAATCTGAGAAACACTGAGATTCCTATGTGATGCTAATTAAAAAAGGTTAAGATTAGGGCTTCATTCTTTCAATTTAAAATATTTTACACAAAAATTGGTGCACCTGTGGCAAGCTGACCTATTCAAATGCTGTTACTCCTAAATGAAACCATATGACCAAACTTTTTGGGTTTTTTAAGCCATTCTTCATGACAGAATTTTATACTTCCTCTTTTTCTCTGCCAGTGCTGTAAGAACCTAGTTGCGTGCAGCTTTGGTACCCTAGTCCTGTCGCTTTATGTACACAGGCATTCTGGTTTCATTGCATCCTCTGACCCTTCTTGGGCAATGTAAAGATCATAATAGCTGCAGCAGTATTAATTCCCAGATCTGCACTCTTACCATTCATCCTCCAGTATAATTATCTTGTCAGCTAGATGAGGGAAGAGAGAAAGCCTTGATGCTGTGCGAGCTCCGTTCAGCAGCAGCTGAAACACTGGTGCGTTATCAGCGCTGTTTTAGCCACAAAGGCCAAAACCCATCTATTTTCTGGCAGGCTGCAGTGTTCTCTCTGTCACAACATCCCCCAGCGCGCAGCACGGGCCAGCACGGGGCACTCCAGTAGGTTTCCTGCACAGCAGCTCCCCGTGCTCACGTACAGGCTGCTCGCGTCCAGTGGAGCAGACACGGCTCGCCCAAGGCAACTACCTCCCCAAACACAATGCCTTCTGTAAGGCTTCCCATACACCATGGACATGGATGTTCTTGGCAAGTCCAGCAAAGGGCTCCGAAGGCCATTAAGGGATTGGAGCGTTTGTCGTGTGAAGAGGGGCTGAGCAACGGAGGGGGTTCAGCCTTGAGAAGAGAAGGCTCAGGAAGGAACATTCCATGTACATGAATACCTGATGGGTGGGAATAAAAAGGCTGAGACAGTCTCTTCTCAGTGGTATCCAGGGAAGGTACAAAAGGCAACGGACACAGATTCAAATGCAGAGAATTCAATTTAAACGTAAGAAGAATGCTTTTTTTCCATGAGGATGGTCAAACAGTAGAACAGACTGCCCAGAGAGGTTGTGGAGTCACTGTCCACAAAGCCCAATGGGACACAGTCCTGGACAGCCTGCTGCTGTAGCTGACCCTGCTTTGAGCAAGAGGTTGGACTATATGGTCTGCAGAGGGGCTGTCCAGAGGGGCAACAATTCTGACACTGGGAAATTTTCCTAACAGTAGCATGATGAGGTAATTGCCTTACCAGCTGTAGTTAAATTGTCCCTTATTATCTATATTAAAATAATTGACTTTTTAAAAATTATGAATATAAAAATAATTGTATTGCCATTGTTTTTTCTCAATATTAGATTTATCTACATTAGGGCTCAGGTAGCTGGTGACTTTTGGAATTTATCACGTTAGTTGCCTGTCCCACCTGTGCATGCTGCTAGCTCAGTATCATCCAAGCAGTCGCTCCGCCAAGTCTGTCAGTGGTGTATCCTTTACCATTTCAAGGTGATGGTGCAGGAATTGGACTGTTTGCTTAAACTGACTGGAATGGCACAATAAGAAATGTAAGAAAGTGGGAAAAATGAAAATGTCAGTGGCTTCTCCTCCTCGGTTATAATGCTGCTGAGCAGGGACAGCCGTACTTTCCTGAATGCAAACACAGAAATGAGATGCTGTGTGGTTAGTCAGCTGTGAGTAAGTCAAGGTCTGCAAAAGCAGATACTGTTCTTAGGGGAGATTTTCATTGAGCCTCTAAGTCCAAAGGAGCACATTGACATCTGAGCTTGTTTTCATTTGAGAAGAGATGTGTGGGTTACTGGACTACAGCTGTGTGTGCAATCTTTGTCTGTACCCATTCGCTTTGCATAAATAAAACATGTTGAATAGGAGGTAGGCACACCCCTTCCAGCTTGTGCCTGGCTTATCAATGGTGTATTTGTGCCACCCAGTGGTACCATGTCTTTCCTGGCAACTATGGCACATACTTAATGGGTTCTGGTTTCTCTGTGGAAATTCTAGATACAGCTAGGAAACTCAAAGTGAAATAGTTGCCAATAAAGCCACGTGTTCCTGAAGCCCACCCACCACTTTGCTACTGAATTTTGTGACTGCATCACTTTCCAGAAATTGTCAATTCTTAAAAAAAAAAAAAAAAAAAAAAAAAAAATCTCATTTTTGCTTATTTCTTCCAGGGAAGTGAAAAGATGAACTCCTCTGTGACCAATCTGGAGGAGTTGGCAGAGGCTGGATTCACTTCTTTTCTGGTGGCTACTTTTGAAGTTTTCTATCTGTACCACCCAATTCTACTACCAAGAATATGTAAGTGCTCTGACAGCAGCAAAGTGAAACCCAGCAAAACCCCTGAATCTTTCAAAGGAGTGCTGCAAAACTCCGCTCTGGTAATCGAGGTGGTTTGTATCTGTGTATTTGGGATATAAATTGCTAATGTCAATATACTTAACAGCCATCCAAACTAGATCTGATGCATGAGCTTCATTTCTGTCTCATCTGTGTCCTGTGGCTTTAGTCGTAAGGGGACTGAAAAGGGAGCAGGCTACACCTCTCATGGCTTGTATGACTGGTCATCTCTAGAACACTGCAGGTGAAAATGATTTCTAGGAATTAATATTTCTTCCAGAGTTATATAGCTCCTTTTTCACAAATATAACTTCTGATTCAGGAACTCACTGAGCTGCAAGTCAGGAAGGAGTGGGAGGGTATCAGCAAATGCTTGCCTAAACTTACATTCTTTCTTTAAAGTATCTAGTGCTAGGCACACGTAGAGACAAAAAATGTGTGAGATGTCGGCTCTTTGGTCTGACCCAGCATGGGTGCTACTTCTCTGTAAGACCCAGTTCCCCTTAAGAACAGTGGAGGAACCACTTCTGACCAAGCTAAAAAGTTAAGGAGCGGGCAGGATCCAAAGCTGGCAAAAGTCACCTTTCTCAGCAGGGTAAGATCACGAATCACACAATCACTTTTGGTTCAAAAAGAGGGCGAGTCTGGGTGGAACTTAGTGCAGCATCTGATGTCACTGTGTTCTCCTTGGGAAACTCGGGAAACCAGTGTCCAGCACTGGTACAGTCTTGGTGTAGTTGGCTGAACTGGTACGAACACCACCTTAGGGATGTGGGAAAGAAGCGGGGATGTCTTCTGCGCTGCTCTCTTGGGAACAGCTGGCTTTGGGGTTGTTTCTTTTAGTTCTTCCTATTTTTTAGTAAATGAAGGGGGTAAAAATCT
>NW_010286231.1:0-256 GCF_000700745.2 Antrostomus carolinensis
ATTTTATTTTATTTTATTTTATTTTATGATTTATTTTTTTTTACCATGGAAAGGTTAATCCCTCTTTTCCCAGCCTGTTTCCTGGACAGCTATCAGTTAACCAGCATTTCCCTCTGCAGAACCAGAAACAAAAGCTGCATTTACTGTAAACCTGTAACTGTGTTTGCTTTTACTCTTGAGCACTTGAGTTGCATGTGGGCGTTATAGCAAGGGGCAAAACTTTGCCCAGCTTGCCAGTGGCTGCACCTTGGAGGAG
>NW_010286231.1:267-10305 GCF_000700745.2 Antrostomus carolinensis
TGGCAGGGGTAGGTGAGGTGGGCTGGCTTTGGGGATAGGCTTCACCCCAACTGCAAATGCAAACCAGCAGCTGAAGAGCCCCACACCTTTCTGAGGCCAATGTGTGTGCACAGCCGTGGGCTTTTGTTGTGTATTTTCAGAGATCTGCATGTTTAATATCATCTACTTCATGTGTTGGAGCTCATTAAGTTATTAAATGTGATTTTTATCAGTATGAAACTATTGAGCTGGAAAAAACCCATCAGTTAATAGAGGAGAAATCTGTTGCCATTGCTTGTCCTTAACTTAGGTGAAGCAGTTGAATGAGAGGGAAATGTTTGAAATATCTTGCAAGACAAACTTCTTTCTTCCCAAGACCAATTCTGGGGCCTGTTGAAATCAAGAATGTGTCTGTAGATGCCAGCGGGGCTGAGGCTTGATTCTTAACAAACAAAAATAACATTTTTATCTACAAGAGGAAAAAAACAGCAGCGAGTGTGTGGAAGAGCAGGGAGCTGCCTGGGGATGGCGGGAGCAGAGTACCCCCTGCTCCTACACCTCTGGGCTGCTGTGCCACAGCTCCATACAGCTGATTAAAGGCCTGAAAAATCCTTAGAGAAAGTAGAAATGACCAGAAACCTTTTGGAAAAAGAGAAATAGAATAAATATCAATTACACTGGAGTGTGCTCAAGTATGCAGCCCGTGTGATTTAAAACAGCTAAAAGATTACTGCTCCCCAGGACCAACTCTGTAAAATAATCAGTGTTTAAAATTTAATTATCAGAAAGCACAAGGACTTTAATCTGTATAGATGTGCTTTAAAACATTTGTTTGCAGGAACAAAGATGTTTCATTTTTAGCTATCATTCCATTTATAGATAATCCAGAAAAATGTCTACCAGCTATAAGCTTCTCTTGTGTTTATTGAGTCTGGTTTTTGTTTCCTTCTCCCAGTGGAAGGTAAAATGATGTATGTTGTTCCGATGTGCTTCGTTGCTACTGAAATGGTCAGCATGCTAAATACGGTACTAAACCAGCCTCTCCCATTATTTAATTAAAAAGAAATCTAATAACCGAACATAAGAACAACAGCCTTTCCAGTGCATGTGGCCCCATGCCAGATGAAAACATGATTTCAGAAGCAAATTTGCTCAAAATTAAAGAGTACAACAGTCTGAAAACCCAACCTTGTTCCCAGTGTGGCAGCCTTGGATGCTACCATTCCCAGCAGGAACCTTGGCCCGTAACATTGCCTCGGCCAGGAAGTGCTGGGGGAGTTTGCAAAATAGGGGAGTAAAAGTAGTAACTCCGAAATACAAAGGTGAACGTTGGATATACCCTGTTGAGGGGAGAGTGCTCAAGCTTCCAGGCAGTTCTCCCTTGGTACAGGATGTATTTGCTACTGACTTCTGATGTTTGCCCTGTTCGAGTCATTAGAACATTGGTTTCTAGGAGAACCATATACCCCCTGTTACAAAGCTGAATATGGAATCATAGAATGGTTAGGATTGGAAGGGACCTTAAAGCTCATTCAGTACCAACCCCCCTGCCATCAGCAGGGACACCTTCCACTAGACCAGGTTGCTCAAAGCCTCATCCAGCCTGGCCTTGAACACTTCCAGGGAGGAGCAGCCACAACTTCCTTGGGTAACCTGTTCCAGTGTCTGACCACCCTCACAGTGAAGAACTTCTTCCTAATATCTAATCTAAACCTCCCCTCTTTCAGCTTAAACCCATTTCCCCTTGTTTTGTCATTAATTGCCCTTATGAAAAGTCCTTCCCCAGCTTTCTTGTAGCCCCTTCAGGTATTGGAAGGCTGCTATAAGATCTCCCTGGAGCCTTCTCTTTTCCTTTATAATGGAATATAGAATTTAGAGAAGCTGCATTTGGTTCAAGTCCCACCTTTGGGTTAACACATTGATAAATGTGGTTGCTTTGCATTTTTGCTTCTTTTTCAACGGCTACTTTTGTTTTTTTTTTCCCAGAAACGACGACACCCATCTGTGCAAAGGACATCAGTGATGATTTGATGAAAGAGTTTGCTTTTCTTTCTGGTGAGTACAGTGAACTTCAGGGCCTCTCTCTCTCTCTCTGTGCGGTAATTAAATACTCCAGACCAACTTCTGTGTTATTTGGCAAAATGATACTCCACACGGGATGTTATCCATCAGGTTGTCTCCAATGCCACTAGAAATGTTGTTAATAAAACACTGAGGCAGTTTGAAAGAACATATTAGGTTTCTGTCTCAAGCCATACTGTAAAATATTCTTACCTTCAAACACTTGATGCATTAACAAGCGTTTTGCTTTGAAATGTATTTCTATAGGTTCCAGACCAGCGTACTGATTTGTCCTTGTATTTCTGAATACTTTTGCTGTCCCATGTAAAGTATACTTAGTAAATAGAGGAAATATCTGGTACCTAATACATTTATTCCCGCCACCTGTACCTGTGTGTTGTGCTTGAAATCAGAGGCAGGATTTGGTCCGGTTTTGCTAGTCTAGTGATGTAAAAAAACCTCTGCAACAATGGCAGCGTGTTTTCTGACCTGAATGGGGGACCTGGGCTTTGCTGCTGGCCTTTCTTGAAAGCAAACCCAGGGAAGCATCCTTGTCCTTATTCCAGGTGGCCGAGGGAAGGACAAGGCTTGGATTATCACCCTCCCCGACAACGCTCGCTTCAACGAGGTGCCCGAGGAGATCGTATCTAAAGTCTTAACATACCTAACGTCAGTCCCAAGGTACGTGGCTCCTTTCTAGCTCTTGCCTGTGGTGGTCAGAGGTGTTGGTCCTGCCTGGGTCAGGCAGGGGATCTTTAGGGTAATGCCACGCATTGGGGTGAGGAACATCTCCAGCTCTCAGAGCATGATGCAAGATCTTATGGTTTCCAGGTGTGGTATTTAATGTGCTGGTAACCGCAGAGTAAAAAGTGGACATCATCCCTATGGCTTATCAGCCTGCATGTATCATAAATTTAGTTTATTAAGTTTCTAATTAACAGCAAGCTTTCCTTAAGCTCTGACATGTGTCATCACTTAAATATGCCATGCCACTGCAGAATAATATTTTGACACGTACAAATAGAGAGTCATTACTGTGGAAAAAGAGAAATGTAACCGGGGGAAGTGACTAATTACAGGAGCAAACTGTTTGGGGTCCCCGTGACACGTGATGGCTCAGCAGCGTGCCACAGCTCCTGTGTCTCAGGGTTAAACTGCTGACAGTCTGCCTGTGCCACGTACAGGGCTGTATACTTAGATTAATGGCCCTCCTATTTCTTGCTGCTGAGCCGGGTGACTCAGTTACCTGGAATGCTTAATTTCCTTGAGTAATGCCTGTTTTGGCAATTTTCTTCCTGCAGGGAGAGCAGGTTGACAGCAGCTAGATGGGAGCTTTCCATCAGCAGCTGCCTTGAAAGAAGTACCTTTAGACACCTCTGCGGGAAGAAAAAGAGCCTCTGGTTCCTCTGTCCTCTTTTGGATGGACTCTAAAGTTTCCTGGCCTCCTGGCCCACAGAGCATCGTCCCAGCATGGACAGGAGCACACCATGGGGTGTGCCAGCCAGAGGATTTTCTCCTTTGTGCTGTGCTGGCAGCCCGTGTCTGTGTGACTGCCCTTCCCAGCTCTGTCCAGTTTCTCCAGGGCTTCCTATGTCTGTAAACACCCTGGCGTTACGCTGATGAGCAGTCTTGCTGTCCCTGTAATCGGTCAAACTCAATCAAGAAAATAATGAGAGCTGCGAGCTTGCTGGTGATTCAAACGTGTTCAGCATGTTATTTGTAAAAGCACTTTAATCATGCTTCTCTGCTCCTCCAGCCACCATAACAGCCTGTCTCAGTATCTGACTCTGTTAACATGTGCTTTTTAACAGTGGTAAGGGCTGTGGTGTTGGGGAGCAAGGAAAAGCATCACATAGGTGAGGGTGGAAAGCATGTGCCAGCTCTGGTGACCCTGGGTATGTGTTCCTCAGCGGTATCACATCATAGGATCAGAGCTCAGACTTCAGGCCAGAAAGTCCCTAAAAGAGGTAAATATTTGACCTGTGTGTCAGAGTTAGCTGTGGATGCACCAACACCTCCCTACCACGTACCTGTGGATGGGTGTGGGCATATCAAAACCACAGGTGCGGTGCAATCAGCAGCAGGGACTGCATCTCGTCCTACTGGTACTAGTCTGAGGAAACCTCATGGGTTGGCAGATTTGAAGTATTTTTGGGAAGCTGAATTTCATGAAGCATTTTTATCCTGGAAATAATTATTAGATAAAGGAGATAAATGCTGTAAGCTACTCTTTGCTCAGCAAGGTAAGCACATTAATAACAGAGCCAGGAGGAAGGTGAGTCTTGCAGGCAAGTTAATTTTACTTAGGATTCCTGGGGACCATGCTGCAGGCAGAAGGCAGCTGCAGAAAATGCTTGTGTGGAAGAGCTGTACAGAAAAATAAGTCCTGCACACCCAAGTCAAATTGCACATGGTGGTCAGCCTGCCTGCCTTCAGGCTGGCTTTGCAGAACAGCACTCTGCAGTGGTGGGCTTGAAGGAGAGGCACAGGTAAGTGTGACAGATCCCAGTATTTGCAGAAAGGAGACCTATGGTGGTTTCACTTGGCCAGCACTGGGTCAGCACTGGGCCAGCAGCCAAACACAGCCGCTCACTCACTTCTCCCACCAGGGGATAGGGGAGAGAATTGGGGAACAAGGGTAAGAGTTGGGTGAGAGAAGAACAATTTAATAGTTGAAATGAAATAAAACTTGAAATAATAAGGATATTAAAATAATAATGGTAATTGTAATAAAATATGCAAATAAGTGATACCCAGTGCAGTTGCTCACCACCCACTGTTCCCAGATAACGATCCCGGAGGAGCGACAATCCTGAACCAAAACCACAATCCCGGGAGAGCCAGAGCCTGAGTGAAAGCCAGAGAGAGCAAGAGAGGAAGAGCCCCTCATGAATCTCCTGCCCATGGGGGACAGGAGATGGAACAGCCTCTTGGCAGAACCAAATGCCTATGGAGCTAATTAATTTACGTATTCCTCACGCCCCCCCCGCCCCCTAGACCTTGCACTTGTAGGCTAATAAGGATATTAAAATAATAATGGTAATTGTAATAAAATATGCAAATAAGTGATACCCAGTGCAGTTGCTCACCACCCACTGTTCCCAGATAACGATCCCGGAGGAGCGACAATCCTGAACCAAAACCACAATCCCGGGAGAGCCAGAGCCTGAGTGAAAGCCAGAGAGAGCAAGAGAGGAAGAGCCCCTCATGAATCTCCTGCCCATGGGGGACAGGAGATGGAACAGCCTCTTGGCAGAACCAAATGCCTATGGAGCTAATTAATTTACGTATTCCTCACGCCCCCCCGCCCCCTAGATCTTGCACTTGTAGGCTGACAAAACACAAAAGTCCTTCAACTTCCAGCAACACAAATGCAAACAGTGGGATGTTCTCAGTGTTTCTCTCCTAACAAATCCCAGTTGACACCAAACCCCAGCACTATTCTAGCTACTAAAAAGAAACCAGCTCTGTCCCAGTACAAACCAGGACAAGACCCTAAGAGTGATCTTATTTCACTATCCAGCTTTTCAGTATTTAGACAAGCTCTGCCCTTACATCGGGAAGTGAAGTGCAAAGTGATTTGGAGCCATGGCTGATGATACAGAGTAATGAAACAGCAAAGGGTGCTGTTGGCTATAAATGTCTCTGAATTTAAACATTACGCAGCAGGTCCTGCTCTGATCCCACCACTCGTAAGGAGTCTCTCAGTCCTGTGATAAATCTCCCAACTGCAGACTCCAGGATCCAATTTCAACTCTTCCCGTAAAACATCCCGAGTCTTTATTTTTAGTCTGGTGGGTTCTGCAACACATACAAAATTCAGGGTAAGAAAAAAAAAGTGCCAAGAAGCACCCAGAGAGAAATAAGCCTTGATCTGGTTATCTGTCTCCTCTTTCTTCTGCTGGATGCAAATGATCTCGCCCCGTGCAGCCTTGGGGAGAAAGCATTGATTTATTTTTATTGTCAGTCTAAAAGGTACATCACAGGACTGGAAATCTGATCAACCTGCAAGGCCTGGGTTGCAAATAGTCACAGACTCGCTCTGCTAGCCCCAGAATAAATTGAAAATTTCCCACAGTAGGTTTCAAGGCTTTTGGCTTTGGGAACTTTCTTCTTTGTGTCTGTAAAGGAACTGATAAAAGCAAATTACCATGCTGAGAGGCTACTCTCTGAATATAACCTTGTCCTGAGCAAGTGACATACTTCGGCATACTTGTATGAACGGACAATGCCCTACAGCCTGGCTGCTTTTTCTAAATTACTTGGATGCTGGGGTTTTTCTTCAGGTTTTATTACGTATTTTATTACTTTTTTAATTTATTTTTTTTCGTTGCAGCCTGTTGGGAAATACGGAGGGGAGTTGGGGAATTGTTATTCATAGGGTAGAGATCTACCTTTTAAAGTTTTAGGATATGCTGAAAAACCAAAGGGTTTTATTTTTACCTCAAACAAAAGGATCATTTTGCCTCCCTCCCACCCACCTGGGTCATTTAACTCATGGTGGGAGTGAACAGAGCTGACAGAAACCTGCAGAATCACCTCATGTTGACAAAACTATTATAGCTACAAAAGATTTTGGCTGAAAAGTCGTGCCTGATCCAGCCCACAGTGGGTAACCTCAGACTTTATTACATGCGGAAGTTCTGTGTATGACCCACGGGTAGAAGATGCTATTCATTTTCTCTGCTCTTTTCTGCTGTGCCTCAATGGCAACGTAGAAATTCGCATGAAACCTTTGCACTTTGGGCGTGACGTTAGAGATCCATAAGAGATACTTGTAGGAGCTGGGTGCCTTTCCACATCTTCAGTCAATTGTTATTATGAGACAAAGGGACTTTTTTTTTTCCTCTCAGCACAACTGCTGATTCCTTTTAAATCTATTTGTCCAAGGTGTGGTGAGCACAGAGCAGAGCAGCGAGATGTGCATTGAATGAAACCTCCTGCCCTGGCTCTAAGTGTCTATTTTTTTTTTCTCTAGTGAAGTTGCCAAGTATTGTCTGCCATGTGATACTTCTGAGTAATCCACCATGTGGTTTTGCTTGCTAAACACAAGAATTACGGAGGATGGTGCTTGGCTGTAGGCTGCCTGCACAGGGCTGTGCCCAGGGCAGATACCTGACCCAGCTCTCAGGAGCCAGCACGTGTACTGGGAGCCTCTCTGCAGCCCGGAGACACCTGGATAGGGTGGCATGGGACAAGGCTATCCTGTTTCAGCATTTGCAAAATAAATATTGTAAATATTACTGAAGTATGCTGTAAATACTCTCACATCAGAGGGCTTGGTTACCAGCTGACTTACCCTGACCTGTGCGCAAGCACGATTCCAGTTTGTAATTCAGACTGGTCTGGAGTGTGTGTGGTCACGGGTTGCACCTGGCTGAGCTGTACCCAGCTAGGCTGGGAAGGCAATATTTGAATTACAGGCAGGAGCTCACCTGCATGTTGGGTCACCTGCCAGACTGGGCATCCCCGGTACTGCTGGCTCACTTGGTGAGACTGAGGATTTCAAAGCAACTTAAAGGATTTGGGTGTGAAAAGGGATGTCAGGGATCCTGCACTTGCAAAGTGAAGCAGGGTGTGTTGGAAATTGCCTCCTAGCCATCACTGCCCTCTCGTCCTGCCAGCCTGGCATCACCCTTCCCTGGCTTGGCGTCACCTCTGTCTCCTTGTGCCAAAACAAGCCAGGAGTCATCGCTTGGTCGCTGTAACCTGGGCAAGTGGGCAACAAGCTCCCTTAGAGGGAAGAGCTCAGTGGTGAGGGCAGGGATGTGTGTCTTGTGGAGGCTGCCAGCCGCCCCTGAGCTGCTCTGCAGGGGCACTGCTGCCTCGGACCTCTGCCAAGTCCTCCTCAAACCCAGCGCGGGTTTCAAGGGCGATCTGTTGTCTCCACCTCCCATGCAATGCTTATTTCAAAGGTGATGCATAACCATGGGCTAATTGCAAGGTGGGCTTCCCAACTTTCTTGCTGGGGTCTGCTCAGGGAAATATTTCCAAATGGAATTTCAGCAATTGTGGAAATGTCAAAATGTGGTTTGCGTTTTATGTTCTTGGGTTTGGGGTTTTTTGGGAGAACAGAGTTGTATTCCCTCAAAATGTTATCTGGTTACTTGGTATTTTCTTATCTCGTAGTCAACATGAATCTGACACTAAATTTATCCTAATCCTGGATAGAAGATTGGACACATGGACATCGGTCAAAATGACTCTTCAAAGAATAGCAGTAAGTCTTCTTTAATGTTAATTTCTTTTAATGTACTAAGTCATCGTGCCCATTATGTATCACTTTCAGAAAACACTGGGAACCAGGAGCAATGATGCTCGTGCTTTCTCTCTAGGTAGTATTTTGGTTTGTAGCCCTGTAATTAATTCAGTCGTAGCTCTGTGCCCCATTTGAGTGCGTAAATGGGCTGTTTGGGTATTAACTGAGTCATTTGCTTGGTTTTGTACTTTTTCATAGTGGTTCAAACATCTTTTGTGCCATGTTCTGTGCTTTTGATGGGTGGAGAACTTGGCTTTCTAGACACTGGTTATTAGTGAGAATATATTTTACCTAGTTGTCAGTGACTGAAAGCGTTAGGTTTGTAAAACAGGCTTCACAAACTTCTGCATGTGGGCATGGGTGGAAAAGTCTATTTTAAATGCATATGTATTTTTAAACTTATATATTCACATGTTTTAAATATGTGTTACACACGTTCATGCACTACCCATCATTAGGTTCTGAACATGTCTCAAAAGGAAGCTTTTTGCAAGTCAGCAATGCATTGTGTCTTACGAGATCAGAACATGGTATCACAGTCGAGCAGGCACGTGTGGAAAAGTCATGTTTATGTGTGCATGGATGGGTCAGAGCTAATTGATAAATGCTTTCCCAACCAGACCATGCCACGTGGGTAAGTCAGTTAAAATATTCTGGGTGTATTATTATTATTATTGCCTTTGTTTCTGCTTATAATCATTGAACAGTTAAAGGCATTGATCCATCTGATAGAGAATGAAGTGAACAGTGTGTACTGAGAAAGGAAGCTCTTACCTGATTCTGCTGAGATCTGATAAAGTTAGATCTTTTGTTATTTTAAGTAGTTACTACTGGTACTACTGTCATTAAAAATGTCTGGCTTTGATGGCATTTTACTG
Source organism: Antrostomus carolinensis (assembly GCF_000700745.2). Lineage (NCBI taxonomy): Eukaryota > Metazoa > Chordata > Aves > Caprimulgiformes > Caprimulgidae > Antrostomus > Antrostomus carolinensis. The sequence goes on from NW_010286231.1 coordinate 9,445, forward strand.
ATAGACATCCAGTAGAAGGAAGAGAGGGTTAACTTTTTGCAACATGCATAAGACACCACGGTCAATATTTTGGGTTCTGATTTTCCTCAATGTTATAAACTGAATTTCCAAGTGTAGTTACCATACCATTAGAGGAGAAATAGCATTTAAAAAGTGGTTCTTTAAAGTGATCATCAAAATTCAGTTCTGCTGCCAGCGTTTGAACTGGTGCTAGTGCTAAGAGCATCCTTTAAGGATGATGTAGTTGCTTTGCATAGTTTGGAAGTTTCAAATGTGAAAAGATCCTGTCTTAATTTGTAGCTTCTACAGAAGTGTCATCCATTTCGTGTTTAATAAGAAAATTTAATTATTTGATGACCTTTGAGCATACACCCTATTTGTGTACCTGTATGCACTGTGTGACCATGTAGAGAAGTGGTTTTGCCTGTAGTTTCGGGGCTGTCCATGTCAATAATGTGGAGGTGCTCTGTGCAAAGAGGAGTGGAAAGCGGGAAACTTGTGTCCACTAAATCTTAAGACTTGGGAATCTTGCCTTAAAAACAGAGTCTGGTCCTAAAGGGCTGCCTTTGTGTCCAGGAGGCGTTTGACTGGACTTACCTTTGTGCAGCTGACACAAAAGATTAAATCTCGATTCTTACCGACCATAAACCGTAACCCACGCTGCAATAAAAAGAAAAATCTTCTTTCTGATCTTTGTATAATTTTGGAATAAAGAAGTGCAAATAAGCTGAATTTGAAACACAGTGTGTCCTATTTTTTTTCAGCATATGTATATGCAATTGCAGCTCTGCGGTTGTGCATCTGATCCAGAAAAAAAAATTGTATCAGACTGTAGAGATTTTTTATTAACTCTTTGTTAAT
>NW_010286231.1:10336-10622 GCF_000700745.2 Antrostomus carolinensis
CATGGCATGGGCCCGCTGGTCCCGCTCGCTTTGGGAAGCAAAGCCCCGCTGCTGGGGTCAAGCCTCAGGTTTTGACAGGAGCATCTTTCCTTATTTCCCTTCAAAATCCTAAAAGACTTGGAGATCATAGCAGAGAAGGGTTGGGAAGGGAAGGGTGGAAGCTCGGAGCTGAGGGCCCGATCCTGGGAGGCAGGAGCTGTCCCTGTCTGCAGGATGATTTTTGGCATTCCACCTTAAAAACCAGCCCGGCGCTGGGGAGGGGAGCGGGGCTGCCGGCCGGGCTGCT
>NW_010286232.1:0-2121 GCF_000700745.2 Antrostomus carolinensis
TCCCTGACATTCTGTGATTTTGTGATTCTGTGAAAATAATTTTCTAAAAACAGGAAAATAACTACCCTCAAATAGCTGCCCTCTCCACTGACTAATACAATTAATCTTTCCCTTTTTCTCATTGTCTCTTTATTGTGGGTATTAAGACAAGAATACAAATCTGATTTGAGAAACACAGATTGGAGGCAAAGTAGAGTGAGGATTTGGACCTTTACCAAAAAAACCTAAAGACAGGTTCCTTAGCCAATAGCTTGCTAATTAATTTGGTGTGGAATTTATCTTTCTCTTCTCGTGTTTTCAGGAGAGTATAGTGTTTTGCTGCAGCCAGTAAGTAGGATGTGCTTTCCAGTCTTTCTTCCCATCCTGCTCTAGCAAAGCTGTCTGTATATGTAGCTGAACTAAATCTCTACTTCTTAAGGCTTTATTTCTTCCAATTGCAGGAGCTTCATTGTTGAATTTGTGTTGAAGTTGCTTCTAAGCATCTAGGGAACCTGGAGGATTCCAAGTCCTCATTTTATTAAGAACATCTGGTCCAAGCAGAGACCAGTGACAAGCAGTATCCCTTAGGGATCACTATTGGGACTGGCACTGCTTGACATCTTTGTTGTCAGTATGGACAGTGGGATTAAGTGCACCCTCAGAAAGTTTGCTGATGACACCAAAATATGCAGTTCAGTTATCACAGAATCATAGAATCGCCTGGTTGGCAAAGACCTCTGAGATCATTGAGACCAACCTGCCTATACACTACTAAACCATATCTTTGAGCATCCCATCTACCCATCTTTTAAACACATCCAGGGATGGTGACTCAACCACATCTCTAGGGAGCCCATTCCATTGCCTGATAACTCTCTCAGTGAAGAAGTATTTCCTGACATTCATTCTGTACCTTCCCTGTTGTAACTTAAGGCCATTGCCTCTTGTTCTATCACTAGTGACCCGGGAGAAAAGATACACACCTGCTTCACTACCACCTCCTTTCAGGTAGTTGTAACAGCAATTAGGTCTCCCCTCAGCCTCCTTTTCTCTAGACTAAACAACCCCAGTCAACATGCTGGAGGGAAGGGATGCCATCCGTAAGGACCTCAACAAGCTTGAGAGGTGGGTCTGAGCCAAATTCATGAAGTTCAACAAGGCTAAGTGCAAGGTCTGACACCTGGTTTGGGGAAACCCCCGAGTACAAATACAGGCTGGGCAGAGAATTGTCTGGGAGCAGCCCTGAGAGAAGGACTTGAGGGTGCTGGTGGATAAGAAGCTCAACATGAGCTGGTAATGTGTACTTGCAGACCAGAAGGCCAACTGTAGCCTGGGCTGTACCAAGAGAAGTGTGGCCAGCAGGTTGAGGGAGATGATTCTGCCCTTCTACTCCACTCTTGTGAGACCCTAACTAGAGTATTGCATTCAGTTCTGGGGCCCTCAACACAGGAAAGACATGGACCTACTGGATCATATCCAGAGGAGGCTACAAGGGTGATGTGAGAGCAGGTGCACTTCTCCTATGAGGACAGGCTGAGAGAGTTGGGGCTGAGAAGAGAAGGCTCCAGGAAGACCTTATAGCAATCTTCCAGTACCTGAAGGAGTTACAGGAAGGCTGTGGAAGGACTTTTTTCAAGGGCAGGGACTGTCAGAAGAAGGGGTAATGACTTTGAACTGGAAGAGGGTAGATTTAGATTAGATATTAGGAAGAAATTATTTCCTGTGAGGGTGGTGAGACACTGACTCAGGTTGCCCAGAGAAGCTGTGGTTGTCCCCTCCCTGGAAGTGTTCAAGGCCAGGTTGGATGAGGCTTTGAGCAATATGGTCTCATGGAAGATATCCATGCTTATTGCAGGGGGTTGGAATTATATAATCTTTAAGGTCCCTTCCAACCCAGACCATTCTATGAATCTATGCTCTCTTTTACATTTTGAATATATTTAAAAAATCTGTAAGGGATTTGGTCTAAGTAATTCAGAGAACCATACGTATGAAGAAATAGATGTCATGGGAAAGGTTAAATTAAGTAATTACTGTTCCCTGTGAACCATAATAGAAGAATCAGAGGCATCAACTGAAACAATCATATCAATTCATAAATATTGAAAGAGAGAAAAAAAAGAAAAAGAAAAAAAAAGAAAA
>NW_010286233.1:0-1214 GCF_000700745.2 Antrostomus carolinensis
CCCCCATAAATTATGAGTTATGTTATATTGAAACAGTTTTCTGTGTTTGTGGACAACATTGCTAAAACTGATAGTACGTATTTAGGACTTTCTTTTAATCACTTTCTCTCTCTGGGAAAGAGCTGGGAGGAAAGGTTTTTTTGTGCAGGTGTGGTAATACAACAGTAAAATAATGTGTTGCTTGACTGTGGAGGCTGTTTTGAGTCTGACAAACTCAAAAAGAACCTTGCTTGATGCTGAGAAAGTGACATTTATTTCACCTACTATTCCCATGTGGAACATCCCTGAATGAGCTGTGCAAGTTTTAAATTCTTCCAGTTGCAATGGTTAAGTTGTAAAATAAACAACTACATACATATTTTAAAACTCTCAGTAAGCCCCCACAGTCCTGGTAAAATTGGTTATCCAACAGAGAGGATGAGCCAACATGTATGTTTAAAAAAAATAAATCCATAAAGTCATAGTTCCTGCTCTGATATATTTTTTTTTTTTCCCTTTAGTTCCTTGGCATAGCATTTCTTGGGATTGGATTGTGGGCATGGAATGAAAAGGTAAGTTGAATATAGCACCAAACTCCATGTTTTTTCTCTTTCTCTCTCTTTTTCTGATGGATACTGGAATAGTAATATGCTGCACATTTTATGTGTCCACACACAGTTTCTACTGAAACAAAATCAAGTTTCTCTGTCAAATAAAATCTTGGCTTGGCTCACCTAGAAGAACATCCTTGGCATATTTCCCAAGAATGCCTTGGCGAGAAATCACGGCTGACACTTACACATAAAATAACCATTTCAATCCACGCATGCTCAAGCTGCAGCTCAGATACTAGAACGCTCTACTGAAGGCAGTGTGGGCAGCATGTCTCTCCTGCATGTGTCCCTAGGAATGGAGAGGGCACCTAAGTGTCTCAGGGGGCAACTTCCTGAAAATAAGCCTCCTCGGCTTTGCCTTAACATGGCACGCTAATTGCTGTTCCTCTTAAACAAAACCAACCAACAAAACAAAGCCCCAAAACAAACCAAAACAACAACAACAAAAATTCAAACTCAAAACAACAAACCCAAACCAAAATGAACCCCCAAAACCAAGCCAAACCTGAGACAGAATAGCTGTTGTGTTTTTATGTGCAAATAAAACTGTCCACTTGGAACACTCTCTGTTGCAAGACTGATAAATCAACTTGGAAACGGGAAAAAGGGGAGCAGGGAAAG
>NW_010286233.1:1277-8795 GCF_000700745.2 Antrostomus carolinensis
AAAAAATCAAGACATAATATGCAAAACAAGCCAGTATGTGTTGGGTAACTGGATGAAGAATTTGGCTAGCTAAAAGACAACAGTTAAAATTAAAGCCAGAGTTTCCTTTTCTACTTGATTTAAAAGACTTAAAATAATAAAACCTGGCTGATAACAATGGTGCTATAATATTCTGTTATATAATGTTTTTTCTTTTTTAATGGAAAACACTGAGTAAGATACAAATTGATGTTCACTTAAGGCATGATAACTGATGCTTGCAGCAGGACAAATAACACATTGGAAGCACTGGAGTTTTACCACTTAAAAATTCAAGATTTTCCTGGTTTAGAAGAGAGTTGTTAACTTAGATTCTAATTGCTCTGTGCGTGTGCCTTGAATGTAGATAATTACAAATAGTAATGGAATATTAATTACCTCACACTGTACACACCCATATATATATGTACATTTACATATCCTGTGATACTCGTGTTGGATGGCTTGAGTAGATTTGGAAAGAGGTGCTGTGTTTCTTGGTTTTTTTGTCATTCAGCAAAGACATAAAAAGATGTTTTATTTAATACTCTGAGCATACTTGCAGAGCTTGTACCTATGTCTAAGTCCCAGAGAATAACTTAATTTTGGAGTGGCTTTCTAGAAGAGATTTTAAGATTTTTGTATCATATCAGTAGGTAACACAAATGATTCCTCTTTAGAATGAACAGGTAAAGGGAAAACAGCTATAGTATGGTGTTTGAAGTCTAAAGTGTACCAGTCCTACAGCTAGAGGATGTCCTGGGAGAATAATAGTTTGTTAGGTTTTACATATTTTCTATATGGGAAAGCACCCCTCCCTTCCTAGGAAAAATGCATTCAATTCATAATTGCCACTAGCCAGAAGCCAAAACTCATGTTTTCACTTGAGATTTGGACATCTGTTATCAAGCCATCTGAAACCATTTTTAATCAGACCCTGAAAGTGGGAGAAAATGCCATATTGTTTTCAAGACAAGCAAATAAAACCACCTAGAGCAGTTTAATATGCATTAGCTCAGGCTCTATATGTAGTAGGTTTTTCTATAGAAATTGGCAAGTACTGTTTATTGTTTTAAAGCACAGGTCTTTCCTTGAACATGAATGCCTCTCCCCAACTCGAATTCGTGGTTGTATAACCAAAATGTAGGATGGGTATAACTGGACTGCACAGCTCCAGAGCACAGACAGACTTGATTTTTGTAGCGGGAATTATGGAAAAGTGGAATTGTGTCAAGCCAACTTGAGACCTATCTTTCACTCAGCTCTCTAGAGGACAGGTAACAGCCAGAAGCTGCAGTCGGCAAGATCAAGTTCCAGATACTCATAGGGTACATGCAACTTAGTGGGGGGCAGATCAGTTACATCCCAGACAGAGATGTTCTTGCTGCGCTGGGGAGCTGGAGGCGAAGGCCAAGTAGGTGAAGTCAAAGACTTGAGATATCTGTAACTTGACTGAAAAGCACTTCTCTAGCTAGACTGCTTCTTGCCTAAGGCTAGCCTGGACCTCCTTTAGGCATTGTGGGCTGTTGTAATGGTACACTGTAGGACGCTAAAGCAGCTTTGTAGAGAAGGACCTGGGGGTCCTGGTGTACACCAAGTCAAACATCAGCCAGCACTGTGCCTTTGAGACAAAGAAGGCTATCAATGTCCTGGACTGTATTAGGAGTGTTGCAAGCAGGTCGAGGGAGGGGATTCTTCCCCTCTAGTCAGCACTTGTGAGACCACACCTAGGTCAGTTCTGGGCTTCCCAATACAAGAGAGACACTGGCATACTGGAGAGCCCAGCAAAGGGCTGCCTAGATGTTTAAGTGACTGGAGCATCTCCCCTACAAGGAAGGGCTGAGAGCTAGGACTGTTCAGCCTGGAGAATAGCTGGCTCAGGAGAATCTTAATACATATATAAATACCTGAAGGGAAAATGCAAAGACAATGGAGCCAGACTGTTTTCAGTGGTGTCCAGTGAGAGAGGCAATGAGGACAAACTGAAATGCACACAGAAAGTTCCCCTAAACATCAGGAAACATTTCCCCCCCCCACTCCCCCAGACTGTTAGGGTGTCCAAGTACTGTTTGCTCAGAGATATGTAGAGTCTCCCTCTCTGAAGATATTCAAAAGCCGGCTGGACATGGTCCTAGGCAGCCAGGTCTAGGTGACCAGATGACATTCTGTCCTGGACAGGACACATCCAGAGGTCCCTTCCAACCTCAACCATTCTGTGAAGACTGCTGCTGTCCCAATGAACTAAGTCTTTATCAAAGTTGAACTTGGTGCTGCTATTGTATAATGTGTAAACATAAGTTTGTAAGGTATTTTGCAGGACTGGGTCTTCAGAAAGACTCTTCTACTGTAAACTGTTTTGGTGGTTTTGATTTACTTGTATCTTGAATCGTGTGGCTTTATATCCAGCTGTATTTTTTTTTTAATAACCCAGCCATCAACTTGTATATACTTTTGCCACTTCACAGAATCTTTTTAAGATAAAAAGATAACGTGCCAGGCCACATTAAAAATGCAAGATGTAAAGAAATAATCCACATTTTACAGGAGTCCCCTTTGCTGCTGGCTAAAACCAGTTTGGGGTAGAGTTTTGGTTTTGATGGCTAGTTTATCTTTTTTGCTAAGTTGGCTTAAATTCTCCCCTTTGCACTTTGTTGTAAAGAAGCAAAGAAGCACACTATACAGTCTCATGACCTTCCTTACAGGCTTTGCAGGGAGGCGAAAGAGCTCATTTGTCAAATAGGCAATAGAATTGGCTTGACAGCCAGTCAGCCAGCCCTAAACAAAAACTAGGCAATTAGCATTCTGAGTCATGAACCTGAAAGAGAGCTGGGGGCGGGGTGGGGGCAATAAACTTGGAGGGCGAATAAAGCTATCTATACATGGATGCACTATATAGCTCACAATCTCACAGTGTTTTCAGGCACGCTAGACTTGGGCTTGTACCATAAAAAAGTTATACATGGCAGCTGATTTCCATCCCCCTCCCCGCCAGTGACATGAACATTGTTAACATACAAAGAGTCTGTACTAAAGAGTCTGTACTAAGCCCAAGCAACTCACACTACCTTTGCTCAGCAGGGGAGAAATATTTGTATTTCATGGGCATTTTTAACCACTCCAAGTCACTTCTGTTGACTTTTTTAAAAAAAATAAACTAGACTTGTACAAAATGTCTATTACCCTCCTTGATTGTATCTATTAGATAATGTGGTCTTCAGGCTCATTGGGAGTGTTCATGGTACGATGCCAGTAGGTACTTGGGAAAATAAGTTTCCTGGTTCTCTCACTACCTGTAGGAGATCTCTTTTGAAGAGTAGTGAGACTAAGTGATGAATTGCTGTTATGTCATCTGAGACCTTATAAGACTGTCCATGGAGAGAGTGTTTTAGAAGGAAAGCACTGTCGTTTTGGGGTATATGTTAAGTAGGAGGTAGCAATACTGAAGTGGAAAAAAAATATCTGCAGATCCCTGCAAAATTTGTTGATTAGACTTAGTTTGTGTAAAAGGCTGACTGAAATGAGGAGGGAGAAGTGGAAGATGTTGATTATGTGCTTAAGTTTGGTTTGTAGGCTTTTCTTGTTAAATCAGCGTAACTGGAAGACACTCTAGCTCAGAAGTCAAGTTGTGCATGGTCTGGAGTACCACTGTGGTACCTCTGTGTGCCAGCATAGTATTGTTAGCAAGCAGGAGCCCTAAATTTGGATCTCAAGTTTTAGCTAGACTTTTACATGTTGATATAAGTGTTTTAGACCTGCTTTGGTGTTCTGGGACAGGCTAAACTCCCTACATCAAAACAACCACAATTTGTCAGACCAAATCTGTCTCTCCTTGCCCTGAATGAAAACTAGTTATTTTCAGGAAAAAAATTCTCACTTCTTTTACTGTCCCAGTGAGTGGCAGACATCAAGAGGGAATGATACACTAGTCACTCCATAATTGTTGTGCATACATGTCTATCACATAGTTCTTTTTAAAACACTCCCCACAAGGAAACTGTATGCATATCCTGTGGGTCCTTATGGGCTGAAGGATACCCAAAGCACGTATCTTGCTTCTAAGCCAGGACTGTGTGTGTGAGTTTTACAGGACTGGGGAGGAGAGAAAGGGATACTAATATTCACTATTACATTTAATTAAAATTTCAGTACATAAAGATGCATTATCTAAACAGGCTCTTAAATAATTTTATTAGTGTTACAATACCTTGTAACCATTAATCCTGAAAAACGTAAAAATCTGTATCTTGGCATGTATTTATGCCAGTTATTCACCTGTTGAACTCTGCTTTGTCATGGCAAGAAAGGTGGACTAGTTCTTCTCCTTCAGTAAACACTTGAAAAATAAAGTTCTGCTGCTATTGCTGTTTGCAGGAAATGCAAACCCAACAGAAGTAAAGGAAATAAGATTTGTAATCATCCCCCACCTAATTTCTTGCTTGCAGAGACAAAATTCTGGAGTGGAATTAATTTGGCATGTTTCAATGACTATTGTTCTGTTTCCCATGCTCATTCAGATGCACAGCATGGAGAAATTGCATGGATTTTATGACTAATAAAGTAGAGAGAGGCTTTTCCATTTTAAAATAATGCATTTGGAAATACTTTTCTTTCCCATTACCCCCATGTATTCCTGTTTGCCAGTGATTCTGAGTCCTGCAGATGAGCTTGTGAAAAGGCTATCAATCCTCTGTTTGCAAAGAAATGTTTCAGAAGGTCTTATATTGCTGAATCTTTTTCTGACCATCTGCTTTTTTCTCCCTCCAGTAATGGGATTCTGCATTAGAGAAGGGTTTTTCCCATCTTGGAGGAAATGGAAAAAAGATTAGCTGATTTCTCCCATCCTACCATTGGTGTTGATTTCTTCTTTTCACTTTTTAATGGCCCTCTGGAATGTTTTTTGTCATAGGGACTGTTGTGCTAAGTCCTGTTTTTTCACATGCACTCTCGTGAGTCAAATTCCATATACTTACACAGTGTGTCACCTCTTTGTTCCCTAGGATGATCTTGGGATGACCCTCCCAAGTTATCTCTGACTCAAGATGCCTTGAATTTTCATTACTGGGTCAGCTTTTCAAAATTGCTGGGTGTTTGCACTTGGAGCTGTTCTCTCTTGCCCTGCAGTATGCTACTGTGCCTGTGAAATCAGCTGTTCCACAGAGAAGCAAGTCTAGCAAATTTTGGGGAACATTTCTGACACCTGTACATGGCAGTGGATTCTCTGCAATAACCACGGCCACAGATGGTCTGGAAATCTTACTAGTTTGTTAACGCACTTGTGTTGCCCTTCAGTTTGTCCTCATTAGGAACCACAAACACAGTCAGATTGTAGAGGTATGCCAACACTGGGGCACCTCTCCAACCAAGATGTCTGTGTTGGCATCCATACATTGTGGAGAGATTGAAATAACTTTCTGGGTTCAACATGCAAAGGCTATGTCTGCTAAATGCAAGTAGAGTGGACCAATAGGAGAGGAAATGGTGTTGAAGACCTAACTTGCACACTCTACAGATTTTGAAAGGTCTGAGTTTTCTTCATCCTAGTTCTAGTGTGTTCCCATGGACTGAATGCCTGCTAGTAGTTAGAGCATGAGTTATGTTCCAGGGGCACATCTTCATTTGTTAATAACCCAGTCTGTGGCTCTGTGACTGTTCCTTGGTGTGAAGTGAAACATAGCTTTTGTGTGATCCCTTTAAATGGACTCCTGGATCTGACCTGAAATGTTAACATACATGTACACCAAAGGTGGGAGCTGGAGTCGGAGATCTGTCTCTGGAAAGTAATACAAATTGTCCTGATGATCTTAAGGAGTACAAGATGGAGAAGGGGTGAGGGGTGCACCCTTACTGCTTTTCTAGGTGACTTGCTTCCTTATTCTTTCTTGATGGGATTAAGGCAAATAATTATGCAGCTATAATATCAGGAGGGGACTTCTGAAGTTACTGTCTTCAAGACCAGCTTTTTTCCTTTACCTTGTTCTCCCTTGAGCTATGCATGAGACCCAGCTTGTAGGGTGGAGGGCTCTGGCCATGGGATAAAAAATGGCATGAGAACAGAGGATCTATCGCTGAATTCAGGCATCCCTCATAGACTATTTTTTTGTCTGTGCTCACATAGCATAAGGAGAAGACTCCAGTTCTGCAAGAGCTTCTGGCATGCCTGGCTTGATTGTCTCATGTTCCTTGTGTGGCAGAAAGCACCACCAACGCCTCTTCCCTCCACCCTTTTGTTGGAGAAAAGAGCAGGTCCTACTATTTCACTTGACTTCCTCTCCTGAATTTGGGGTGGGATAGGAGTATGAGGTCAGTCTTTCCTGCTCCATGCCTACATTTTTGTCTCCTAGTTATTGAAGCAAAGTATGTTTCACCAATAAAGGATTTTTTTTCATAACTATGCCATTATTGATTTTTAGGACAATGATGGATGATGCTTTTGTTGTTTTGCTACCCCAAACAAATTTTGACTGGGGGCTGATAAAAAGGTTAAATAATAACCCACGCGCTGTAATGTACAGCAGGCAATTGAGGGTGGAGGAACAGAGCAAACAGATGAGCTGGAGATCAGCCAGAGAACATGTCCTACTGCCTCTCCTTGTGGGACTACAGCAGAGCTCTGGATTGACGCCATCATGAGAAGAAAAGTATTAGAGTATGTAGCTTTGCACAAACAGGGTGTTTAGTGCCAAATAAAGATTATGCACGTGTCTGAACTACCAAGAAAGTGATGGATGTGTACCCCAGAAAAATAACCATACTTCCAAAAGCAGAATGTGGGTTTAGGGAAAAAAAAATTATTACCTCCTTTCATGTGCTAAAACATCAGTAATACTTGCAACTGTTTAACAGTAAATATTGGAATGGAGTACTACTGAGAAAAACACTTTGCATTTGTAGAAAGCCTAATGTTAAAGGATTTACAGGTGATTTGTTTAGCTCTTGCATTGATGCAAGAGATCAGTTGACAGTCACCGTATATTCTGTGACCGACTGGTCAGGCTGAGGATTCAGAGCATGTCACTGGAGGATGCACGGTTAGAATATGAGATTCCTGATCCTCTGCTCAAGCACCTCTGGAAACACTCCCTTATGCTTTTGGCTGAAGATGGGATGAAGACAGAATTGGTCACTACTAGGTGTTTGTACATCTCTGCCAAACTTTCCCCAGAGGTAGCTATTGCAGCCAAAAAATACTGAATAATGTGGTAGTAGGTATTACAGAAACTTCTGGTGGATAGGAAAAGTATGTGCCCATAGGATTGTACATTTAGTTCTTCTTAACAATTTAAAGTGAGATAATATTCACTGGTCACTGCCCTGCTACTTGAAACAAAATATGCTTTTCTTTAAAGTATTACACTGCTGTCTCCTCAGAGAGCTTATTTGTAAGTGTCCAGAAAAAAGCAAGACTGAAAAAACATATTTCAGCAGTAAGCAGCAATCTTCTATCAGACTACCTCTGTGCATCTCTAGGTGGAACCACAGAGCATTGTCTATGTTTGTCAT